>NW_013666326.1:264490-268420 GCF_000517525.1 Limulus polyphemus | reverse complement strand
TAGAATGAACACAAATTATAACATAAAAACATAAATGTCTAGACTAAATAGCTTAAATCTTATAACATTATACATTTATATTTATTTATTATTTTTATTATATTGACCTTTCAGCTGTGCCTGGCTAACAATACAGAAGTTACAATGACACGGTTCACGTGCACTCATATTACTATATCAAATAACATAAAACTGACCTTTGGTCTGTTCAAAGTAACTTGTTTTGGCTGTGTTGTAGTAGACTAGTATTTTGTAAAATACAGTCACATTTCAATTATTATACATTATATATGTACATAGATTATTGCTATTTTGAAATAAGTTGTAAACTGATTTTTCTTAAAACATAGAACAGTAACTAAAGAAGTAAAAGCAAACAATTATCTCTTCTAGTTACAACCTTTGTACTTGGTTGCTGCTTGATATTGATTGCTAAGCCTTTACAATTTTTGCATGTGGAGGATATGAAACAAAATATGTGTTTTTTTACGTTTTATATATACATTTGAATAACTAAAAATTGATAAATGACTACATTAATACCATAGAATTCCACTATAATGTATCAAGATTAATAACTAAGATGTATTTTAGTCTAAAAAAATATGAAATTTCGATCAGACTAAAGACACACCCTATCTCATTGAAATATTGGTTCAAAAGAAAGAATTGGCACCAAGATTGTTAAAATGGCTGAGAGAGCCACTAGGGGACATTCTGGGCTTCTGATTGGTTATTCATGTGATATATAAAAGTAACTGTATTTAATGGAGCATTTCCAAAAATGGAAAGAAGTGGGTGGGGTTCCACTGTGTTTGATTTATTACATGAGCAATATCTAACCAAATTGAAAAGATAAGAGGCTCTTATTTTATATTCTAGCTTGTCAATATCGGTAGTTTGAGTTTCTAATTCGTATGAAACTATAATTGAAACAGTGCTGCATTCAACAAACCACATGTCACACAAAAATCGATGTTTATCTGTTTTTTTAATATTTGATTTTAAACTAAGAAATTGAGTAATATATAGTACTAAAATTTGAATTATAATCTACAATTTAATACCAAAGTTATTGACATAAATTCATGAAATAGTAGTTCAATAAAATTTTGAATGCAAGTCAACAAATGAGATGACATGGCCTTTCACCCGTGATCTGTCTTGAAAGGGTTAAACAAATTTGCTCTCAGTGTTTGGCAGTAACATTAACAAGGAGTTTATAATTCAAAGATTTATATTATCTGAGTTTTAATACCTTGATTTCAAATGAAAGTATTTTGTTGTCATATAATGTACGTGTGCTCACAATTCTTAACTTTTAGTTTGTATTAGCTGAATAATTCTAGACTTATACTGTATATGTTTGTCTAGACACAATCTATGTTTATTACCTTACTTAAGTGTGCTTGTTTCAAAGTCCTTTGGTTCTATTTACTGTACACAAAAAATAATGTTTGCCACTTTGTGACAGAAGCCACTCCCACTTGATAACTGAGAATTGAGATTTCCAAACAACATGTTTGTTAGATATAAAACACTGTTTAGTGTAGGTAGTATTATTAATGAATTAATTTTGTGTGTATAATTCATTGATGTCATGGCTATTGAACATTGTGTTTACAATCCATTGATGTCAAGACTATGGAGATTTCTAGAAGCCCTAAGTGATAGATAGATAATAAGTGTCACCAAATGAGCAGAAAGAGAGTAAAGTCATGTGAAAGAGAAGTTCAGTCAATGAAAAGCTAGAAAACATTAAACTTACCGTTGTGGGAGTGAATGGCCTAAAGGTTGATATGTTAGAGTGAGGTTAATAGTTTGAAAGAGAAAAGGAGAATAATTTGTCTCATCAAAGGGTGTTCTAAACTAATTGAACCATCCTGTGTGGACTTTGACAAAAGGCAGATGATTATTCGAAGTTCAGGATACAACTGTAGTAACTCGTGATAGCTTAAATGAATTATGCATGGATACTATTGCGATAGGAATAGAGAAAAATAGTTTGGCTTGTCAACTGAATTCTGAAGCCATTGAATTGGCCTGAGTGGACTTTTGACAAGAATAAGAGAAATGTATAGTGTTTAAGATACAACTATGATCTCCGTAGTGTAAAGAATTTTGTACATACGTTTAATTTGTTTTGAATACATATCTTATTTTAAAAACAAGTGGAGTGCGTGTTGTTCATTTATTGCCGACAAGTCATAGACATCTACAATAGAAGAATCCTTAGCCCAATGCACCCATATATTTACAGTACTATATACACTGCTAAAAAAGTAAGTTTTTGACAATGTGCTTATTTCTCTTACATGTTTATAATGAATAGAAAGAGCCTATTTTAAAATACATGCTCCCAATGTTGGCATTCAATAATTGTTAACAAGTACAACTAACTTCCAGAATGGTGAAGGTGTTTCATCCTCCATAGCATTTTTCTTTCCTAGATAGACATTAGTTGGATAAGAAGTTAAATATTTTAGGTCTTACTTTTATATTTTAGTGAATTATGTATTATTTTTGTTTTAAAAGGCATATTTGAAAGGATTAATATTTTTTTTAATATAACCCAAGCCTCACCTTATTACGCTTTTTGAAAAACATTTAACCGAAAGCTTACTTGTCTCTGTCAATAGTACTGGGTCTTTTCTTGTGCTTTATCAAGATGAATAATAAATGTTAAAGGACAGACAAGAACACTATAACATTATAAAAATTAACTGTATGTGAAAAGGTAAAGAGGTGAAATTACAAATATAACCATAAGAAGATATTTTTTCAGATTAATTGTCACTTAATTGAAAGTATGTACACATTTTTATTTCTTATTTTTAAAAATTTCACTACATTGTACATTGATGATAATAGCTCCAGTTACTGTTACAGTAGAGAATATAAAATACCAAATATAAACATTTATCTTAAAAAACTTTTAATGTCCATTTAGGAGGCTGTAGAGTTTATTCAAATGAAATTTGAAAACTGTAAGATGAAAAAATTAGTAGACTAGCCAGAGTCTGTGGGAAATTGATTAAAATAAATTCAGAAATAAATCTTCAGTAGAAATACTTAATTGCAAAAATCATATTCTTTGTGTACAAAATGCTTGTAATTTTTAATAATATTTTACCAGTTTTTGTGAAGATACATTAACAATGCTGAGAGCTATAGTATATATAGTTTCACATATAAATTGCTGTCACTAGCTCGTGTATTTTACATTAGCCCATTTAAATGGTGTTGAAAGTACTTTTCTGAATATATATATATATATATATAAATCAATAAATCTAATGCTATTAAATACATTAAATGTCCATAGACAATTAAAATCAACACTATAAAACAATAATGAACTTAATACAAAACAAAAACAACATTATAATGAGACCAAAATACAGAATTATTCTTCCATTACCAGTTTTTGTTGTCATTCTTAAGTCATAATGGATAATGTCTGTGGCCATTAGATCTGTTTAGCATCACTAATTATTAAATAAATGGGTGGAAGTTGGGAGTTTTGTGGAAATATAAAATGGTTTATTTCTACTATAATAATATCTTTTGCTTTTTATATCTTATTAAAAAAAGGGTGTAGGTTGGAAGTTTTACATTGTAGAATTTTCGGGTGTTTAATTGTACTTTAAGGTTATTTCTAAGTGTTAAGGGTAACTGCCTTCCCACAAGTGGCTGCAGACAGCAAAAGGCAGTAGGAGTTCAGATGTTGTGGGTTCAAGCACTCGACTCCTAAAACTTAACTGATTCTCCTTAGTTGCTGGTGAGTTTGTCATTGGCATTGGGACTTTGTCTGATAGATGGAATAACCCAAAGTGTTTGGGCACTTAAGGATGACAATGAGGACTGGCAATGGGAAAAAATAATTCTGAATTTTGGTCTCATTATAAATGTTGTTTTTGTGTGTGTCTA
>NW_013666326.1:255272-264293 GCF_000517525.1 Limulus polyphemus | reverse complement strand
ACGTAAGTAGTAGATAGTAGAGTAGCGTACGTAGTAAAGTAAAGTTAATAGTTAGTTACGTTCGTCTATATATTGTTTGTTGTTGTGTGTTTATATATATATATATATATATATATATATATATATAGATACACACACAGAGATGTATATATATATATTACAGTATATATGGACAAGCATGATAAACTTTTTTATATACTGAACTGTTACAATGTTAATCATAAGAACCATTACTTGAGTATTATTCTGTATAAAGTATGTATGTTATGATGTCATTAAACTTTTTGCTGTATGAAAACACTTTAATCAAACCAAGTTTCTCTAATTATGAAACATCTGCTGTTTTGGATATAAATTATTCCTAGCTGGAATCTTTAATTTTCAGAATTTTATTTACAACAAATGATACAACATATGATTTCATAATTTAATGTTTATTCTATTTTTGTTTTTTGTATTTTTACATTTAAACTTCCTTCTCTAACCTTTTGATTAATTAAACATATTGGTGAGAAGGCTTTAAGTAAATCGTTTGTTATAAACAACTTATAATTAGGGGTAACCTTTATGAGTACTATCCAACTAATTTCCTTCAGTAGTTTTTCATATTTTTCCTCCCTCTCTTTAATACTAGCTTGTGTTTCATTAGTATTATTTGAAAGTAAATGATTAAGAGGACCGAATGTTATAGCTTGATACTTTTGACTGATTGTTCTAAAATTTACTTTTTTTCAATGAAAAAATTGTTACAGTAACGTTGCTCTCATTTCCAAGATGTATCTATTATTGGTATTCATGGTATGTTTTACTTTTATTAATAGTAGCTCATCTGATTATGAATATTCATAAGTTCCACTTTACAATTCATTGGTCAGAATTTATGTAGGAAATGGTTGAAACTTTTGAAGGTGAATGAGTGTTCTCAACTTTATAATGCTAAATGGTTGGAAATATTTTGAATGAGTAGGTAATGGAAACCTTGAAATTCTCTAACCTGTTGGGTGCTTGTAAGAATATTTATAGTTAACTCTGAAAAATCAGGTGTAATAAACAAATGAAAAGAGCACATAGATATCAGAAATAGTAATTTTTGAGCTGAAATGTATTTCATTGACATTGTATAAGACATTTTTGAAGTGTAGTTGCAGCTTTTCAATGTTGTCTATTTATAACAAATTATATCAGTATAGAATATTTTTCTACAATAGTTTTAACACTGCCCTATAAATCAATATATATATATATATATATTGTGTGTGTGTAAAAAAGTTGTTCATAATTTTTTCTGTCTTCCAGGGAAATGATCAGCCTAATTATGGTAACATATGTACTGGGCTAGAACTATTAGCCTTTCTGGTTACCATACTTCGTAAAGACACCATTCTGGCTAGTTTCAGGCCCTTGCAACGAGGAATTGCTGCATGTATGTCTTGTACAAACTCAAAGGTGATCACACTTGCTATTAAATTGTTTAAGAAGATACAGTATAATGTGAACCTCCTACATAAATGATTTTCAGGTTCATGAAAAGGATAGTTTTATGTGCCATTTTATTGTAATACTAGATAGCATACTTATATGTTCAGTATTTGTTATATCTGTAACGTTTTCATCAGTTATATTAAAAAATATTCCTTAATATTTTCTAGGTCATTCGATCAGTACACAACCTATTATCTAGGTTAATGAGCATTTTTCCTACTGAACCCACAACATCCAACATAGCTTCAAAGTATGAAGAACTTGAATGCTTGTATGCTTCTGTTAGCAAAGTAGTCTATGAAGGACTAAGTACATATGAAAAGTAAGATATATGCTGTTTTTCACTTACATTTACAATTATGTGCTTAGAACTAAATGTGATTTTAAGTTTATGAAAACCATAATGTATGTGAATGCACCATATTCTTATACTATACTGTGTAAAAAGGAATAGAATATTTAAATGTAAGTGTTCACTGTTCTATACCTTATGTTATTACTTACTCCTGTTGTTCATCCTCAGCTGCTCAGTTTTTGTGAAATGGAACTTCTATTAAAGAAAGAAAATAGTTTCTGAGGTACATAACAAGAATTGTAATTGCTTCAACATTTAATGTGTAAATTTTATATTTGCATTATCACTGCTTTTAGAATAAGCATGTTTTAAAATGAATATATAGCAGCAACATTAAATATATTTTCATTATAATTATCACCTCTTAATTTAACCATTCAGAGCTACACAATAAAAGTGATGATGACTTTGACCATATTTTTGAAGTAATTTATATTTACTTGAAACGTGTAGGCTTAAATTGTTTCTGGTTTCAAATGTTAAGCTTATGTGACAAATTTTACCTCCATTTATAACATCATAGGTTCATATTTTACATTATTTTTATGCATTCTGTTTTTAACTATTTCCTGATATGAATAAAACCAGAAAGGCTGTAAACAGAATTTCCTTCCAAATAGTCAAATATTGTTGTCTATTATATACTCTGCTATAGTACCATATTATTTATTAGATGGGAATTGCAGTTTAATGATAAATAAAAGTATAATGGCAACAACAGCAATATATGACACATGAGTTGGAAACAGATATTTAATTATAGAATGTTTAAGAATAATTCTATTCTATCTTCATTATGATATTGTAGATCTATTTATATTTTAAATCATTTTGTCAATAAATTATATTATTCTAATATTCACCATTGTGCCCTATTGAGTAGCTTGTACAAGGAAATGCTTCTAATATTAACTAAAATATCATTTAACTTTGGGAAGATTTTCTGTTATTGTTAACCATATGCATATACAGTCTCAGTCAGGATCTTTTTACAGAGTTGCATTCAAAATTTAATTGAACTACTTTATTACCAATCTATGTCAATAAACTTCACTTCAAAATACAGTTTACAATTCAAATTTTTATATTATCTAAGTTTTAATTTCTTAATTTCAACAGGAAATATTTAAGCAAGTTCTCAGTCTTTACCCCTGTGTTATGCAATGTGTTTGCATTCTGACATCTCATTTCTAGATTTTCTCTCTTCCCTTATATGAGTTTTAGAGTGTCCAACTTGTTTATAAATACATAGTATAGATATTGACAAGCCAGAATATAAAAGTTGAACCTCCTGTATTGCTTTAATGAGATGTCACTGTATTTATTCCACTCATATGATACACCCCTCTCATATGTCTTTTTCCTTCATGACATTTCAATAATTATTCCTGACTTTGATATTAGACATGTTTCTAACTGATAGAAAGAGCATATTTCTCTGTACAAGATCCGTTATACAGTTCTTTTGGTTTGGACAGCTAAATAGAAGTTTAACTTGAAATTCATTGTTTATTATCATTATCGTTCTAAACAGGTAATTGAACTTTTTTAATCGATTTATAACTTAATTAGAAAGCCAGCGTTCTAAAATGCACATTTGAAAGCATCATGAATCATTTTGTGGACAACCCACATTCTGGAATGTCAATTTTCCACACATTCTTGGATTTCCAAGTTTTTCTTTGTCATCTGGGTCATTTTTTGTGATTTGTGTAAATCTGGTTTAAACATATAGAGGGAGGGGGTCAGCCTATGCTACCATGATGTTCCATGTACTTGTGATGTTTTGTAAACAAAAGGTCTGACATATAATTACAATATGACTCCTTCATTGGCTGCTCTCCACGGAACATTCTACTGCATATGTGCTGTGTGGTATAGCTACGGCTGCCTCCATCATGCCCATGTGAAGACAGCAATTTGTCAGGTAAAATTGAAATAGAATCCATTGAAATCCTTTTTTATAATTTGCCATCCAACTTCAGAAAAATAATTAGTAGACCACCCTCTTATCATATGTCGACATTTATCAAATACATTGAGCCATTTATCCTAAAATGAACTATGACACTTGGATGAAAACACTGTTGGATTTATTTCAACATTGAGCCGATCAGTTACATTTTGACAGCTGCTCGGAGTTATTCTAGCCACATGTTGTAGTGCAAATAGACACAATATTTTTGAGATGAAAGAAAATTCTTGGACCTAAAGGGAGTACTTCTATTTTGAAAGCTGAAAATTTACAACCTTAGGCAGGTACTTGGCTGGTTTTGTGTGGGTAATAATAGGGTTATTTAGTAATGTAATGAATTCAATGATCGACTATTTATTGTTCATTAGTGATGAACCAGGATAGATAATCCCTTTTCTGAGGAGAAATAGTGGATTTTTCACAGGATACAGTGTACCTGAAAATATTCACATTTTGTGCCCTAAGCATGCTCAGAATTGCTTTGAGAGCCCCCCGAACCCCCAGCCGGACTTACTCTTCCTACACGCTCATAGCCTGCTCTACAGGATTTCAGATTTTTTTTTTTTTTTTCCTGTTGGCATCCCTGACATTGTGTGCAAAAAGTAATCTTATCAGAATATGTTCTTGAGTACAAATAAGCCTCAATGCTAAGTCAAGTTCTAAATTTCTTGTTTATATATATATATATATATATATATATATTATTTAATGTTAAAATTTTTTTAATAAAACTAAAATGTAAAAATTAGGAATTTTTTTTTAGGTTAGTTAACAAGAATTGAATCAAAAATTTCTTATGCACTTACAGAATTCACATGGTTTGAGGTCACATGATATAACTTGATCTGTTTGTTTACTCTGTGCTGTTCTGTTGTGATATTAATTGGTTTCAAGTTCTATGAGAGGACAACAGGTACGCTACAAAGCAATAAAACTAAAAGAAAGCACATGTGAAAAGATTAGAAGGTAAAGCTTTAGGATATTTAATTATAATTGTCTTTTACAATCTGCAGTCAAATGTTTTTTGCTGTTGCCATCAGACTAATATTCATAACTATACTGTTTTCTGAACTTTGTCTCTTAGTAGCTTTTTTTTTTCACCAGTCATGTTTTTGCTCCTGTATTAGTGTATTTTAATAGTAAGAGGTCAAATCTAAATTTTAAAATTTATCGTATATAGCTTATGATTTTTAATTAATTTTTTAATAATTCAAATTTAAAATATGTCTCAATTCTTCCAAAGTAAAATCTGTTTTTGGAATATATTAAGCTTATTCATTTACAGTGTTGCATTTTATAATTTCATGGAGTTTTAATTTCAGATAACCTGGACTGAATCTATCTTTATTGACTTTTAAGATAAATGTTTTTAGTGACAGTATGGTTTTCTTGATTTATTTGTCTAATTACAACTGTGATGGATATGGCTTAGTAGATAACATGCTGGGTCATGGCTCAGAAGGTCAAAGGCTCAAGCTAAGATATACCACTCAGTTCCTACTTTCAACTCTTTGGGTGGGTGGAGAGAGAGATATTGTAACTGAGACAGTCAGTTCAGACTAGCTGCATTCAGGTAATGGGTGCTGGTGACTGGTTTCCCTCTCTCTATGGCTAACTGTTTTAAGTTAGGAATGACTGTTCCTGAATTTTAGGTGTCTGATCTTGTTTAATTAAGGTGTTACATAACGTGTCATTCATGATTAAAATACCAATACACTCTACTAAAATTAAATAGAATAACATGTTTTTTCTGTTTATTTTTCTTCTTTTAATATCAGTCTTTTAAACCCTGTTTATTTTTAACTTTGAATAGTTGTTGATTGGGAAATTTAGATATTAACTAGGTAAACTTTTCTACTTTTTAATAGAATAATCATTGAATAAAATTAATGTAATCTGCATACCTTTGAAAATTTTAAGTCTGTAAACTGGTGCTTCTTTATTTATTTTGAATAGGATATCTATGAGAAAAGATTATTACTGGTGATTAAACAAATGTTTTTATTTCATAGACTTGTAAAACAGTTAATGGTAAACATACAAAACTTTTCTTACTGAAAGGATCCTATTCTTCATTTTTCTTGCTTTAACTTGTCTGAGAAAATCACAGTTTCAAAAAAATGATTAAATATCTTTATTTAAGGGCATCCAATGCTTCACCATCAAGTTTGTTTGGAACCCTGATGATACTGAAAGCTGCTTGTGTGAACAATCCATGCTATATTGATAGACTGATTACTTCCTTTATGAGAGTCTTACAGAAGATGGCTAGGGAGCACCTTAACCCTAACAGCAATGAAGCAACACCAAGTAATATATTTTTCTTTAACAAATTATGCATATTTATTCAATATTAAATATCATTTCATTCAAATATTAATCATAAATTAAAATATTTTTCAGATTGTTCAAAAAACGTTGTGAGAACTCTAATTATGTTTTTCCCAGAGAATATCGATTCCATGGGTTAGGGAAACTGAAAAAAGTCATTGAATTTTATATTTTATATTCCTAGCCCAAGAAACATTAGAAGATTTTGTCTCATAGACAAAAACTGGGAAAAGTCAATGAATTTCTTATGATTCAGTGATATTTCTAAGACATAAATAGGAAAAAAATAAATTATCTTTAACACCAAAATATCTGATACAAGTTAATTCTGGTACCTTAACTTCTTGATTACAGACAGCTGCATTGCACCTACTACATAGCCACTAAAGTAACCATGAGATTAGTCATACTATAACTTTTGATAATGTATGCATACCTTCATGAAATTTCACATCCTATTAGTAAATATTATAAAGCTTTTGTACCCAAAAAGTCAGATTTATGAGTTAAATATTTTAATTAAAGATTCGCTCATGATTAAAATGCCAGAACTGTCTACTAAAATTGAATAGAATAACATGTTTTTTTTTCTGTTTTTTTTATTTTCTTAATATTAGTCTTTTAAACTATGTTCAGTTTAATTTTAAGATTAAAAATACTTTTCTTCATCTGAAAATTGTCAAATTTAATGTACCTAATCCTTAAGAGCATTAACAACCTGATTGTAAGATGGAAAAGTATCAGCGATAAAAATTGAGACTACTTCATTTAATAAATGTTTTGTTTTGATATATAAGTTGTTCGGGTTTTTTCATCTGAAAAAAAGTGACATTAATTTGTTGACGAACTAATAAATCACATGGTGCATGTTACCGTATTAAACAGCATAAAACTGGCCACAAAGCAAAACATGGGTGGTAATTTCTAATATCAGAAATTTGGATATAATAAGTTTTCGAAAACATCAAATAAAAAATATTGAAATATAGAATATTTCATTGACAGTAACTAATAATTATGACATATATAAGGGTTTCTGAGATTATGGCAGTATTTGTTACTTATAAATCTTTGTAGAAACAGTTGAACTTGTGGCTATAAATAAATGAGTACATTATGTTTACCTAATAATCTACAATTTAATGCCTCAAATTTGGGTAATATATTAGACAAACTTGCTGTTTGTCAAGCATCAAAGATGCTAGGGACAGGAAAGAATAAAAACTAAAGGTAAACATGAGCATGTGCAGCTTGAAAGAATAGGATTTAGAGTTTTGGTGTTATTTAGAAAATATGGACTTTTAAATCATGGTATGCCCTTGAGATGGAAATGTTAATTAGTTTAGACATTGTGCAATATTATTATGGTCAAGTACAGGCAATGTATCAGTGTTTTTTTATTGTGTCTAAATTCAAGGACCATACCATAATAACAATAGTTTGAATAATTTATTAAAAGTTTTACTTAGTAGCAGTTTTTGTTTAATGTAATAAGCAACATTATGTAAGAACAGAATGGAAAATGTGACACATAATTGGTATAATACTGTAATGCAATACCACTATCATAAAGCTACCTGGTTATTTATATTTAATGTTATATATCTTTTAACAAAACTAAATAAAATGTAAAAATTAGAAGCTTGTTAGGTTAGACAACAAAACTTAAATACAAAAATTTTAATAAAAAATTTCTCTTTATCACTTATAGAATTAACATGGTTTGAGGTCACATGATGTAACTTGGTCTTGTTTACATTAAGATGTCCTGCTGGGATACACTAGGTTTCATGTTCTGTGAGAGGATATAAAGTACTCTGCAAAGTAATAAAATTAAAAGAAAGCAGATGTGAAAAGGTTAGCTGCTAAAGCTGTTGGGATAAATACATCTTTAATAAAAAATACTTGACTGAAAAATCTGCTTTTTTGTGTATAACAGACTTGTATATTACAAGCTTGCCAGATTTCATGAAGATACAACTTGAACATTCAGAATTACAGTTACATGGTGATTACAAGGTCAGTCAAATTAACTAACCCATGGGTATATAGGGTTAATCTTACATCCAGGATGCATTGAGTTCATTTGTTATTGCTTTCACATACTTGAAACTGTTACATCTTGATAATTTGTATGTATTGCTAGAGATGTAAGTAAAACATCTGAGAGATTGTCTTATCATCTGGTTTTGTTTCTTTGACAACCATCAGGTTTATTTTGTATGTTCAATCAGACATAACTGATAATTTGATTAGTTTGGTTGTTGATAAGTGCAAAGCTACACAATGCTCTGCCCACCACAGGTCATAAGCCTGCAGGCTTACATTTGAGCAACTGGGGCTAGCAAGTAATAGCTAGGTCTAATAGTTATAATATATACTATTCCTTAACCTTTAAGAGAGCAAACATTTAATAAGATCTGGAAAATTGCATTAGAATATAATTACAAAAATTGATATATTCTTAGGTTTTCTGCATGCTTCATGTGTCCCATTGTGAGGATGCATGCTGTTCTGGTCTATGTACAATTCAATGTGGAAAGAGAACACCCCCATTTTTGTATTCAGCTTTGATCATTTATAGTGTTTGTAATCACTTGAGTTTTGTATAAATATGTGACAGTGCCATATTTTAAATTTGTAGAGAAGTTTAACTCTTTCAGCATGGGCTTGGTCCCTGGGACTGACCTCGTAACCATTTTGGGCTTGTTATGGTCTCATAACATTATACATTTATATATATTTATTATATTGACCTTTCAGCTGGACCTGGCTAACAATACAGAAGTTACAATGATGCACTCATGTTACCGTATCATATAACATAAAATTGACCTTTGGTCTGTACAAAGTAACTTGTCTTGGCTGTGTTTTAGTA
>NW_013666326.1:248891-255224 GCF_000517525.1 Limulus polyphemus | reverse complement strand
TAGTATTTTGTAAAATACAGTCACATTTCAATTATTATACATTATGTATGTATATATATTATTGATATTTTGAAATAAGTTATTAAACTCTTTTTTTTTTTTCTTAAACATAGAACAGTAACTAAAGAAGTAAAACAAACAATTGTCTCTTCTAGTTACAACCTTTGTACTTGGTTGCTGCTTGATGTAGATTGCTAAGCCTTTAAAAAATTTGCATGTGGAGGATATGAAACAAAATATTTTTTTTTAGATTTTATATATACATTTGAATAACTAAAAAATTCATAAATTACAACATTAATACCATAGAATTCCATTATAATTTATCAAGATTAGTAACTAAGATGTATTTTAGTCTGAAAAAATATGAAATTTTGAGCAGACTAAAGACACACCCTACCTCATGGAAATATTTGTTCAAAAGTAAGAAATGGCACCAAGACCATTAAAATGGCTGAGAGAACCACTAGGGGACAATCTGAGCTTCCAATTGATTATTCGTGTCATATATATAAAAGTAAGGTGGTGGGGTTCTACTGTGTTTGATTTATTATATGAGCAATATCTTGGCAAACTGAAAAGATAAGAGGCTCTTATTTTATATTCTAGCTTGTCAATATCAGTAGTTTGAGTTTCTAATTCGCGTGAAACTACAGACTTAGTATTTTGACTTCAGAAACATCTAATTTGAAACAGGGCTGCATTCAACATATCACATGTCACACAAAAATCAATGTTTATCTGTGTTTTTCAATATTTGCTTTTCAATCAAAAGATTCAGTAATGTATAGTACTAAAATTTGAATTATAATCTACAGTTTGATACTAAAGTTATTGACATAAATTCATGAAATAGTAGTTCAATAATATTTTGAATGCTAGTCAACAAACGAGATGACATGCCTTTCACCCGTGACCCGTCTCAAAAGGGTTAACTTGTTCAAACATTAGAAAATTGACAAACAAAAGTGGCAGCTTATTTTTTTGTTTAGTGGGATGGTTGTAGACTAGTTGTAGAACATCATTACCAGCTCACTACTGAAGGACTCAGCATGCACATCAGGACAGTAATTTGAGTTATTCTGAGTGTCCAGACAGTCAGGAACATACTCTGACTTTGCTTCAACCAAATAGCTGATTAACACAGCTCATTTTAAATGTTGATGATGTTCTCAAAATTGGCAGTAACTTCATAAGTATCCCTTTACTATTTTCAGCAAAATAAAGATTTCATGTCTCTGCCAATAATCATTGGATTGTGTGTGTGAGTAGTCAAATGTTAAAAATATGCGCATTTCAACTAAATATATAAGAGTATCAGCAGTGGTTTAATTATGATGTAAGGATACACTGGTACAAATAGATTTACAGTTCTGTTTTATGCTTCAGATGAATATATTTACTGCCTGAAGGTGTACTAACATAGTATTTGAGAAGCTATAATTACCTTTCATAAGTGCAATTCAATTAGTCTCTGTTTTGATAAATGATAATTCCAAGTGTCATACAGCTAGGATTGTGATGGGCTGTCTTGATCAAGAAATACAGCTTGCAAGAAGTTCTGACCTAAGTCCTATAGAATATCTAAAGGTATTTTTTGGATGATATGGATATCAATGGTTTTATAATCTATCAGAAAGCTTGATGTTTCTCTTTCTTAAAAACAATAACAACTGTCATATAATGTTAGTGTATCAGAAGAATGGTCCCCAAACACAGAGGCTGTTACAATGCCAGGGATCCCATATTTTTATACCGATTATAACTTTTTATCAAGCATGACTTTCAGTTAAGTTGATTAGTCAAATCCTAACTGATTTCTTAACAGTTGATCGCCTGTATTAAGTGAATAACTCATAGTGCTAAACTATACTTTCTCTTGCTATGTTGTTCATTTAGTTAAATAACAATTTAGTTATATAAACTTCCATCATTGATTTTTTCAAGATGGTTAATCATTTTAAGTACAAGACAAAATTATGTATATGTGCAAAGGAACAAGAAATTTTTTCCAAATAATTTAAACACTGCTTTTTAATATGGCAGCATATTGTAGGTTTTCTACCTGCTTTAGGGATATAGGCATGTGTCTAAAATATTTTGGTTATTTAGCTTCCATACTTTAACAGCAGCAACTTGTGGTGAAAAAAACCATTTAGATTAGCTTGTTCTAGTAGCATCATTTCTTTGGTCTTTATAGTAGGTGATGTTTCTTCTGCCTGAGAAGATATTACAGTAACGTATGCATCTTGGTTAAAAGGATTGACACTTTAATATGCTTTGCTGGCTAAATGTGACATTGGCTAATGTAACAACCAGCAAATGTTGGTTTGTAACTAAATTAGTCATGAAATTCTTTTTCAAATACTTAATGTATTTTTAGTAGATGCTGGAGGAGGGGTTTGTGATAGTTTGTTTGAATAGTTTAGATCTAATAAATGATACAGGAAAATTTTCTGGATATTAAGATAATTTTTTTTTACTTAAAATAGAATGGCCTTCATCTTAATTTGCTACACTCTATTTCTTCTTGACAGGGAATTTCTTTGAAAAGAACCTTCAATTAACAAAAATATGCATTTATCATATAGAAGGCTACAAATAATATTTTGTTGAATAAAATGGGATGATTGATTCCTACACTGCATAGTCATTAACAAGTCTACCATGCAGAGCAATAGCATAAATATAGTTTCCAAAACTTTCTAAGTATTACTTCATTTATGTTTAGCTATTAGCCTTTGTTTTAATGTTAATATGAAATTTTCTGAAAAATGTTTTGATACAAAGAAGCTCCAAAAATTGAAGCCCAAGATGTACTTTGGGCACAAATAATTCCCTGTGACTTTAGTAGCTTTCAAGAAAGCATAAAAATAACCAACATACATTATTTTCCTTTATAGTCGTACTTTTGTTCAATTCTATGATTTCTTATAACTGGAAGATAGAAAGTGTTCAGAATGTGATATTAAACAGCTCATTTGACATGCTATTTTAATAGTACATAAAGAATTTTTGTGACTGTAAATATTTCTCAATTCTCTATCATACATTCTTTATATATACATTTTCATGAAACATTAATCATCATTGTGAAATGATATATTCAGAATTTGTTACTATAAAGAAGAATTCTACCAATTTTATCTCATTTCTATTTTAACAGTTGACAAACATCTTTCTGTTACCATTGTTAGTATGCCATTTTTTTACAATAAAACACATTAATTTTCATTGACCATGTAGTGTTTCCTCTCCTTATTTAATCAGTTACTTCATTATTCTCCATGACTTGAGGTGGATTTACATCTTTTGCAGGCTTGTGTTATTGGATTTTAGAATGATTGGATTGATATGACTGTGTGAAAACACATTGATATTGATGTAGTGTATGAGAATCTTTGTTAGCATTATTTTTTACATAGTTGGTACAAAAACAATCTAATTTAAGTGAGATCTGAATCTGTTTTTCTTGGAAAGCTAAAAACCCAGAAAATCTGTATTATCTATTATTTGAGATCATTGTTATTCTACTTTCTTTTTATAATTGGTTGATTTAGTTTGTTGTTAAGTTAGATTATAAGATACTGGGTCAATGCAGTATGTGATTGCATAATGCAAATCACCATAATTTATGTCAGTGTGTATTAAGTTGATAAAAACACAATATCCAAGAAGCTTTATAAGTGTTTTTCTACACAGTGGGCACAGAGCTTCTAATCCTGAGCTTAGATTTGGTGAAGAACAGAGTGGGAGTCATGGGGCAGGAAATGAGGAAAGCTTTCATTGGAACCATTCTTGTGGGACTAATTGAAAAATCTCCTGAAGTGAAGGTTCTGAAAGCTATCACAAAGATGGTAGAAGATTGGGTGAAGAGCAAAACCCCAATAGCTGTTAACCAGTCTCCTACTCCACGTGAAAAGTCCATTCTTTTGGTAAAAATGATGCAGTTTATTGAGAAGAGGTTTCCTGATGACCTAGAACTAAATGCTCAGTTTCTAGAGTTAGTGAACTATGTTTACAGGTGAGCTTATGGGATAACTTTGATGACTTATATTTGTTTTAGGCATATTTGTTGATTTGTATAAGAGTACACCTGAAATACTGTCTTGTTCTAGTCTGTTCTTACTGGAATCCCAAACGTGGCTAGTACAAACTGATGGAATTTCAATTATTATTAATTTTTGTTGTGTTGCACGATCGTACCTTCAGGGTATATAACGTTTTTTGTACATTGTTCCTTAGTGCAGTTACTTAGAGAAGTACTTATTCATTAAAATATACTGTATTTTTACTTTGTTTTTAAGACTTGTCTGCTACTTTGCACTTTTTTTGCACATATGTAATTTTTTGATTAGATTTTATCACTGTTTATTTTTGTTTTTTGTTACATGAAAGAAATGTGTATACACATAAAATGCATGAAATTATGTATGATTGGTCATGGAGTAGTAAAATAAGCTTTTCAGTTGATCTTATCAAGCACTGAACATAATTTATTCTATGTACAAAAATGCTAAATTTGGGGTAGAAAAAGTCTTCATTCAATTCTTTGGCTACTTTCAATGCATTATCAATTCTTTTCATCAGCTGTTACTTACATTTATTTCCTATTTTAAGCTGAATTTTGTTGTAGACACTAACTATATTCATTGAAATACAATTTACAGCTTATTTTCTCATTTTTTGACATTGTTCTTTGATATTTCTCTCATTTATTTTGTAAAAGGTTTTGCTATCAGGTATTGTGTTAAACCAATCGTGTATTCATGAAAGTGCAGCATCATTCCTAAATTTCATAAAACAGTCAGTATTGTTTGTTATCCCCTTCGTTTTGTAAATCATTTTTGTGGAAAACAACAAGAAACAAACAGAATGATAATCAATAAGGATGTGATAGGTGTGTAGTTATTTACAACATTTCACACAGGATTGGGAATAGCACCAATGAAAACCCATAACTCACTTTTCAATAGATACAGTTACAAGTTTTCTACTGTTTGGTGAAGCACTGCTGTAACTAGTGTCTTTTCAGCATGAAACATCTTTATTGATACATTATTTACTCAACCAACACGGGAGGTTCTTATGTAAATAGTCTCACATGAGAAATGACCTTTACACTGATTCAGAACATTTTATGTTGTGTTTTATTTTAACCATTTTGAACTTTATAGTATGAATTAAGTCATAAGTGTATTTCATATGATCACTTACATGCATAAACATGAATTTCAATTATTACAGTAATCATTCAGAAAATATTCTCAAATTGTTTGTACTTTTTAACCTCAACTTTTGAATATGAAGTTATTTATTTCCAGAGATGAAAATCTGAAAGGCTCAGAACTAACATCTAAATTAGAACCAGCTTTCATGGCAGGACTCAGGTGTGTCCAGCCCCACATCAGAGCAAAATTCTTTGAAGTATTTGATGAAAGCATGAGAAAAAGGCTTCATGAGCGGCTGCTGTACATCACATGTTCACAAAATTGGGAAACTGTAGGGCAACACTTCTGGATCAAACAGTGCCTAGAACTTGTGTTAGTAACAGCAGTAAGTGGAACAAGCATCCAAAGTGTCTCCAGCTTTTCCTTGATTCCTTCTGCCACATCTGTTATTGCCCAAGCAGATTCACAGGAACGAGCCAACTTTGCTATGCTTGCTTTAGTCAAAGAAGAGCCCATGGATGTGGAATCTGTTGAGAATAAAGATGTAAGGTTCCTTACAGCTACTTTAGTTTTTCAACTGGGATCTGTATCAATTTCATAAGTAAATAAGTCTGTTGTAAGCATTTTATTATCCTCATTTAGACTTAAAATTTACTTGATGTATTAAAACATATAATTTCCTAGTATTGTTTAACAATCTCATAAAATGAAAGTTGTAATATTTTGATTAATATGCAACATTGTGGAAGATATGCATATGATGTTTGATAGTGCTTTGAATATTTATACCCACTCATTTTTCCTATTTTTGCTGTGTTTGTTTAATTATCTAATTGTATCAAAGTTTGTAATCATTTGATTTAAATTATGGAAATATATGCATATTATTTAATGGTGGATTTTGCTTGAGTATTCACCTGAAGTTAGTACAGTTAACTCTTAAGTATTGTTGAGGATAAGTAGGGTGCATATATTGTATTTAGTTCCCGATCACATCACAAGTTTTACTTTGAAACCAGTTAATTATCTGCTAATTTCAAAGCTAGTTTTCAACTGTAAAAAGTTATTGCAGTATTATTTCAGTTAGCAAATAATGTTTTTTTTCGTTCATATATATATATATATATATAATTAAATGTAATTTTAGATGGAAGAAAAAAAA
>NW_013666326.1:218014-248434 GCF_000517525.1 Limulus polyphemus | reverse complement strand
AAAAAAAATTTTTTTTTTTTTATATATATATATATTGCAGCCACAATACAAACATCCAATACCAGGGCACAAGTGGGTCATTATGTAATGTGCCCTAGATTTTTGAGGTACTGGCAGAAGTAAGACCAAATTGCTTTGGGGGTACACCATCTATCCAGTTTAACCTCAATTTTGCTGGCCTCATATGTTTAAGAAAAGAAAAACAAAGGAGCTGATATCTGTGCTCTAGCCCACAACACCTCACATCTTTACCACCTAATAAACAGAAAGAAATAATAGAATGCAAAACATCAATGGGATAAACAGCAAAACTGCCCTTGAAGTTAACATTCCAGCCCCCAATATATCCAGCCCCTTGGATATAAATACCAAGATGTTAAGGTATTACTATACTAAGCCAAACTAAAAATTATTGGTTTAGCTCCCATCCTCCATTTTTTCCATTCTACTATCTGCATCTTTAATTGTTCTAAAGAGATCTACACAGTAGCCAGTCTTATATAGGGAAGGTAATATAACTACATTAATCTATCTATATAAAATATGAAATGCCCAATAAGTAATTTCAATTATTTCCTTAACAATAATTTTAGAAATTATTTTTTATTGTGCATATTATAATTTTGTATAAATTACAATTTTTAAATTTACATAAATACTTTTTATATTTATTATACAATAATTTAAAATATTTAATTAAGGTTTTTCTCATCAAATCCATTAAATATCAGTTTATATACTAATATATTAATATTAGATATAAAGCACTGTACATTAATGCAAATTCAACAATACCTAAAAAGCTGGGAGTGTATAATACTCTGTATGGCATATGTTGGTACATTACTGTTTGAAGAGGGTAGTCCAAACATTTGAAATATGAAATCATTTCTTTTATCATAAATATTAATATTACTATAATTTTGTGAGTGTCAAACACTTAAATACACCATTTTGATTACTATAATTATTAATTATTTTAATGTCTAAATCTAAATAATATACTTCAGTATTTGATATAGAAGTGTTCTCAGTCTGAAGAACTGTAAGATAAATGTTACTAATATAATTACTTATTCCTGGATTATTGATACTAATCAAATCATCAATATATCTGTATGTTAAGGAAAATAATTATGGATTTGGAAAATTATCTACAAATTTATTTTTGTAGTAATAAAAATATGAATTAGTAATACAGCTTGAATAATTAGAACCCGTCGATATACCTGTTATTTGTTTATAAATGTACTTATCAAATTAAATATAATTATTATGTATGCAAAAACTGAATATGCTTTTGGTCTTATTAGCAGTGGAAGTTTGTTTTTCTTTTTTCTATGGACAGATCTATAAATTGATCTACTGATGAATTTATCATTTTTACCAAATCATTAAGTGGTATAGACGTAAACATTGTAATGATATTGTATGTTTCGATTGTGTCTGCTAGTTCCATTTTATTTAAATTTCCTAGAGTTTTTAAGACTGGTTCATTATTTTTAATTATCCAGAAATCATGTTTATTATTTGCATTTTGTTGTAATTTAACAATTAACTGATTCAGTAATTTGCTTAATATAATTGCAGGTTGTTTCAATACAGTATTGACTGGACTAGAAATAAAACGAAATTTAATGGGAGATTTATGTAATTAGGTATTCATATTTAAAACTAACAACAGATTTTAAATGTTTTAAAGGGAAAATATTTTCTATTAAAGAATCATGCAAAATTTTAGGAATTTGTAAATCATTAACAATTTTATGTTTAAAATTAATTGCTATTTATGATGATTTTATTATTGGTATTTTTTTAATTATATCATTTAAATTATTTACCTTAAGCCTAAATTTCATAATCTTGGAAATTAAGTGCTCAGCATGATGATTTTGAAAATTTAATGTCATTAAAATATTTTGCTAATATGTTTAACTTTGAAATGCTTAGTTTATATATATTATTGTAGAGTATATATAAGAAGCAAGGATATAAAACTTGTTATCTAAATCTCTACAAAAAAAATCAATAACATTAACCCACAAATTTGTCCCACACATATATATATCACATGTTAATAAACAAATTACATTTTTTACTTCACAAAAGGAACAGTAATCAGATGAAGTGAAAGATGTGAGGCATTGCTTACTACCACATTTTATAACATTTGTAGCCAGAATTAAAAAAAACTATAAACAGCTAGCTATGTTGAATATAATTGACACATGATGGATTTATACTGTCCTTGAATAAAATAAAAAAGTATAATGAAATGGGTACGTGTGTAAATTAATACAGCAACAATCATCAATACTAATATTAGTGTGTGTTTATATATTTATGTGTTCTGTTTTTTTGTCTTAGGAGGAAATTGATATTGAATTATCTACTGATGAAGGGCAAGTTAAAACAACAGGTACTATGACAATGAGTGGCCAATCTCGTCAAAGCTTGGCTGATCCTCGGCAGAACCTACAAGTGTGGATTTCCCGTCAAGCTAAGTTCTTGGAAAGCTTAAGAGATGTGAAGACAATAAACTTTTTGAAAGCTACAATCCAGTTATGCCACATGGAGACCAGCTTGGCTCAGTATCTCTGGATTCAGCTCTTTCCACGACTTTGGAAAATTCTTAGTGAGAGGCAGCAGTCTGTAAGGACCTTTTTTTTCTGGCTTGTTCTTTATTTACTTTTATCTGTTGATTTGCAAACGTATTACAAATATAATTTTGTAAATTAACTGATGCACCTATAATACACAGATGAGAAAACAGAAGCAAGAGAAGTACAGACATATGCAAATCCCATTTTAATTTTAGTTGGAGATCCAATACACAATAAATTAATTTTGTCAAACGCATCCTATTAATTTATAGTCATTGGCATTCTGAAAGTTAACGTAGAATATGAAAGGACTGAAAAAAATGTTTACATATAGCTTTTATAAGTAAAAAAAGCTATACCATCACAAACATGTTATACAATACATCATTTGATAGATGGAAACCTTGACTTTCTATTGGTTATAGGTAATATATAATGAAATGTAAGAGAGAACTATCAACGAATTGTGAAAGACAGGATGTGGCAGGAGGGGTCTGATTTTCTATTTGTTAGCTCTGTAACCAAACAAAATTGAGGACAATAAAAATTTTGGTTTGTTTGAGCATTTGTATTTTATGTTTAATTTTGTACATTTTTGAGAGGTGATGGATAAAATACAGATGATGATATGCTAAGAAAAAATTTGTCATGTGGGTCACACTAGTGGAAATTCAGGATTTTTAAAATATTTCCTTATAGAATTAAGAACTTAAAACTTGTGTACTATTAAAATATGGATTATTATCTAAGATTTTATGCTATTCTAATTGGTATAACATAAACAAAAAGTAGTTTAATAAAATTTTGAATGTGTCATGTGCAGTAAAGGGTACCTGGTGCAATAGGGTTAGAGTCACTGGACTTGGAAGCAAAAAACATGTCAGTGTCATCTTTAACACCTTCCACATTTGCATATGTTTTCCCATTAAGAGGGTGTTGCAGTGAACAAAAAAGATGGTAATCTGATGGTGCCATATCTGGAGAATATGGTGGGTGGGGGGAGAACTTCCCAACCCAACTCCATAATCTTGTGTTGCATGACATTTAGGCAGTTCGCTTAACTATTATACATGATGTGCATTTTTTTGGTGGGTGGTTAATGAAAGTGTTCCAAAACGTGAGTGACATAAATGTTATTATATTAGATAATCTGTGTTTGTCTTAAATCAAATAACACTGCATAAAATTCGTCCATGGACACTTATAAAATGATAAATAAAATTAAATGGTCTTAAATCAGCTCTTCATGTTTCAAAACATCATCTTCAGGAGTGTAATTCACAATATCTCATAAACTTGTTGTACATTCTGTTAAATCATATATTTGTAATAATCGAAAAATGCAGCTGCAAATTATCCAGGAAGAAGTTGAAAATGTTTCATTTTTTCACAATATAAAAACACCCTATCGTTGGATATACAAGACTGTTTAGTTTAATAGTTATTATTTAATTTACTTTGTAATTTAATATTTAATGATTATTTATTTTTCATAACAAGAGAGATTTAAAGATAATTAATTTTTAAGGCAAGAGTTATAACAACTTTGGTTGTGTAACTCGATAAGAGTCGTATGTTTGTGTGTGTGTGTGGAAAGTTTGAGGCCTCAGTGAACAAGGTGTGTGTGTCTCACAAGTGCAAGTTAAATAGATAAAAAGGGAAGTGAAAGTAAAAGTTCAGTCAGAAAAAGTTAGTAAACATGAAGTTTTAAAGTGAGTTTCACAATATAATACATATAAGGACAATAATTTGTCTTGTCAAAGGGTGTTCTAAAGTAATTGAACCCATCTGTGTAGACTTTGACAAAAAGGAGACATTTATTTAAAGTTCGAGATACAACTGTGGTAACCCATAGAGTAATGTAAGTAAACCTACTGCAGGCTGTACAATAAGAAACAAAAAAGAAAAAGTAGTTTGTCTTGTCAATTGGATTCTAAAATAATTGTTCCAGTCTATGTAGACCTTTGACAAGAAAAAAGAATTATTTAGAGTTTTAGATACAACTGTGACATTCTTTAGTGTAAATAATTTTTGTACATACATTTGACTTGTTTTGAATATATTATTTTAAAACAAGAGTATTGTGTGATTGTCATTTATTGTTTGAATTTATCACCAACAAGTCACAGGCACCTACTGTAGAAGAATCCTCAGCCCATATATAAAACCCTGACACATTTAAAGTTATAAAGTAAGAAATAAACAACTGTACTATACTCATAAAAACTTGAATGAACCACATGATGTGTTTTTCTCTAATTCCATAAGTTTTAAACTTCTTTTGAAAATGTAAAGGGTGAGCCTAACTTGCATTCTTTTATCGGGCCCAGTAAACATTAGCACCATAACTGACAAAGAGGACTATTTACTGAATGTATCTAGTGATCTGATGTTAAAATGTTAAGTTCTAAATTTTTTTAATCAAAAAGAGTTTGAATGCATGTAATTATAACTTTTTAGTTCATGAAGCAAAAATAATTATCATTATAAAGATGTATAGCTTTGTATGAATTACTATAAAAAAAACTTAGCGTTCTGTATTTAAAATGCTTTACAGGTTTTAGCTAGTGAGATGCTACCTTTCTTATGTAGTGGAAGTCATGTTATTCAAAAAGACTGTCATCCTAGTGCTATAGGAACATTTATGGAAGCCTTATCTCATTGTGTACCTTCAGTTCCAATCAGACCTTGTTTGTTGAAGGTTGGTAATGTATTTTTTACATGTATCTTATTACCTTGTAGAACAATTTGTATTTACCTTTTTACTTTGTGATTCGGGTATCCTGTGTTTGTTAAAAGGATAATTCTTTGTTTGATAGGTATAAACATATGATCTGGCTTTTATTCTATTTTTTTTATGATTTTTTTTCTAATGTATTTATTTGGTTTTTATACCAGTCAGCCCATTTTGATGTCTACCATGAAAATGCATAATTTTATTAAATTACTCATAGTATTGCACAATGACTTATGCATTGATGTACACTGTATAACTGCTAGTGTATATAGCTGTCACGATTGCATTCTGTGCATCTAGCATAATTTTCTCCCAGACTGGACTTGGCAATAATCTTGTGTAACTTGTTTTTCTACAAACATTTATACTTCCCAGTACTTTCACCTTCTTTCAGGGAGTCATTTTGAAAGAAATAAGTTGTGTCATTGATACAATCTCTCTTGTGCAGTGATACAGAAGTGTATTGCTGGAAAGAAGTTAAAAGCACAAATTAGAGAAATGAGATAACAATATTTCATTGAGAAAATATAGAAAATGCAGGCATCTCATTGAGTCTGTAGTAAACAGTAATATGGTTGTAGGCCTTTTAAACTATTAAAAAAATGTATTGACTACAGCCAACCTGTATTACTTGAGAGATATGGGTTTTTCTGTGGATGCTAGTGTCTTGAGTTTATTTATATGTGCACTTTAATTCTTTGAATGTCTTGTTACTAGAGTTTCCTTATGTTATAAACAGATAGAGGAACTGATGTAATCTCTTCTGTAAGAGATCCAGCATGTCATAATGGTTAATGTGCCAGCCTATGAATCCAAGGTCCATTGTTTGCATCCTGTTGTCTCTTTGGGACCATGGATGCATTATAAGGGTGGCAGTCAAACCTCACTATTTGATTAGTGTAACTCGAGAGTTTGCGGTGAGTGCTGTTGACTAGCTGACTTCCCTGTACTCTATTAGTTCAAAATTAGGGATAGATAGCATAGGTAACCCTTCTATAGCTTTGTGCAACTATCAAAAATGAACAAACAAGCTCTGCTGTAAGAGAAACAGTCATTATTGAAAATTTTATTATTGATTAGTCTTACAAACCCCCATAAAAATGTAACTTCCCTATAATCAAACCCATCATCAGTTTTTATTCTATACTTACTATTTATGGTTAAATAACTTTTGCTATGATAGATATTAAAATGGCTTGCTAGTACAATTAATTAGTTTTCCCCTCATAATTTGCAAACAAGAAGTAAATTTATGAAATTATATTGCTTGTAGTCAGCTTACACTGCATTTTCAATTTGTATTTAGTTTTAGTATATTAATTAATAGAAATAGTTTTCATTATGATAAAGTAAGTATTGGTTTCTAAAACATACTTTTGAAAAGTTTCACATGAATAACATGTAGTAATGGTTTGTAATAAACTGTTGCTCCCAGTTAATCAAAAACCCTCTTGCAATATTCTGTGAAACATAATACCTATGCAGTTGGCTGGTGCATTTGTAAGTACTGAATGAGTGCTTGTCAAATGAAGGAAAACTGAATGAAACAAAACATTCAAATCAAATAAATGGATTTTATACTATCACTAATTTTTAAATATTTTGCTTTAATGGTAAAGAGTTTGACTGGGGAACTGACTTACAATTAATTTATTTATTTACCTCCCTCCATACGACCTGGTCAAAGTATGCATGTCACAACCTTTTACAGTGTTACATTCAAAATGTAAGTAAACAGCATTATTATCAATGTGTATTAATAAACTTGGCATGAAAACAGTTTATAGTTCATATTTTCAAGTTTTAAGTTCTTAATTTGGAAAATAAATATGTAAAAAAATCTCAAACTTCATTTTCCTGTGTCATGTGACATGTCTGAACTCTGAATTCCTCCACTTAAAAATTTTCTAACTTCTAAAATAGACAGCTGTCGTTTCCAACCAATTAGAATCACAAATTATACACAAATACAAGAAAGAATGTAAAATGCAAACCTCCTACTGTTTTTATTTGCTGAGACATTGTTAAATTTTTCATATCCACCAGATAAACTCTTCCTCTCTATTTCTCTGACGTTCAAGATTGCTTGCTAATCAACTTTAAATGGCTGATTGGCATGGTTATAACTAATAAGAAGAACATATTCTCCTGTATATGAAGCTTAGAAAAGTTTTAGGTTAGATTAGGTAACAATAAAGAAAGTAATAAATAAATAAAAAAATTTCACGATGGAATGTTTACGAGTAGCCCATGACTTACATAATTTGATATGGTAACATGAGCTATACATTTGCCAGGTGATTTTCAACTTGTGTGGGAGGAATATTAGTTAAACAAGGTTCAAATGGCAATATAACAATAAAATTGAACTGTAAACAGATGTATACTGTTTGGAGTTTAAAAATTGTTAGGATCAACAAATGTAATTTCATGTTACAATTTGAAGTCATTCTAAAAAGAATAATATCGATTTATTTTGTAATGTTTTTATGGTGATTATAAGATTGGTCAAATTGACTAACTTCGTATAGAGTTAGGGTAGAGAAAATAGCAAATAAAGTACAAAGTTTTACTGAAAAGATGATTGAAATTTATTTAGCAGCTTTTAGAGAGTATGCAAATGAAATTTGAGAATTCTAAGAGGAAGAAAAGTATTTTTATCTTAATATGAAAATCACTTTGCACTTAGAGTAGTAAACACTTTGACTCCATATATTCATGGAGAAATTTTTAGAAAAAATACTTCATTAAAAATTCAGATTTCATTATTTACAAATGACTCTTAATGATTAATGTAAGCTTGCAAAATTTTGTGGAGTTATTAGGGGTTATAGTATGGAAACTGAAAATGTCAATTTTGGGCAATTTGTAGGTCAAATTGCCCAAGCCCATAGCAAGTGTTAAATAAAACATTTAAAATTACTTTAGCTCAAGCACTTGTGCAAAATATGACACTAGTTCACATTAACTGTACAAGAAGTAGCTAATGGGCTCCTATTGTAAAATATGACACTAGCTCCCATTAACTGTACAGGAAGTAGCTAATGGGCTCCTACTGTGATTTAACTGTACAGGAAGTAGCCAATGGGCTCCTACTGTGATTTATTGCTTTTTACATAAGGATTACTATTGTAGTGGTACAAAGCATGCTAATAGAACTATTCAAAAAGAAAAAATGTAAAAAAAGGTTAGCAGTTGAAAGTAAGTAATTGGAACTGTACATTGATGACTTTTCTACTGTAAGTGCTAGGGTAGAGAAAGTAAGAGAAAAAATACTGGGATGTTTTTAGTCATTCCATTATACTATAATATCTACGTGAATATTTTATATCAATCTGAAACAGCTTGAATTTTTTATACTTAAATTCAGGTGTTAAGTGTTGGGTTTAGTCATGCCAGAAGTTGATATTTGTAGTTTTTGCTTAATCAAATTTATTATTCGTTGGAAAAAAAGTTACATTGTAATTTAACAGCTTAATTCTTTCTTGTAGAGGGTTACCTCCTGTGTCATTTATTGAAATGACAAAAAATATACATATGATATGAAAAGTTCAAGTGATGGTGAGAGATTTCAAACAGATTGTAAATCCATTTTTGCAAAAAATTATCAATTCTTGGCATATTACCTAAGAAGTTTGCATTATATTTTTATATGAGAATTACTGAAAATATCATTTAAAAATTATTTTAAATAACTTAATGTATTTTTGTTTTGCCATTTACTTTAATGATGCAAAAATAAATGTAAGGTTAAAATTAGTTTTTACAAATGTTTAAATAAAATTGCTCCTGAACTTATTAGCAAGTCCCAAATATCAAATGGAAACTCCATGTGAAGTTCACCAAATTTCACAAGTAGACTTCAGTGTTTTAAAATGTGTTTAGAATTGCTCATTGTGATAATCTATTGATTTTACTTGTTATTATGAAATTTAAATTTTTTATTAACTTTAAACAGTACCTTGGCAAGTCTCACAATCTATGGCATAGAACATGTCTGATGCTAGAACAGATGGCTTTTGAGAAGGGGATGGGAGCACAGATAAAATCTCGTGCTCAAGCTGCTGCTGATCTTTATGAGTTTGAGCCAGTAACATCTCCTCAACAGGAAACATTAGATGCTTTGGTTGACATGTATTCTATGTTGAAGGAAGAAGACTTATGGGCGGGGCTGTGGCAGAAGAGAGCCAAATATTCAGAAACCAACATGGCTATAGCATATGAGCAGCAAGGATACTATGATCAGTCTCAAGGAGCATATGAACTGGCTATGAGCAAAGCAAGACAAGAGCACAATACTGCCCCAGCTTCACCAGCTTTACAGAGTGAATATAGAATGTGGGAAGAACATTGGATCAAGTGAGTACAAACTATTCTTGCACAACAAAATGAGTACTGAATACCCATTTTCATCTTTTATAAGGATTTTCAAAACAGTGGATCAAAATGTCTTTGAATAATTTCCACTAAATATAATTCTGGTTTATAAATGACAGACTTCTTGAATAAACTTCTTTTAAAAAGAATGTGATAAACCCATTTAAATTTTACTGTTTACTTACAGATTCATGTTTCCCACAAGAAATCATGTTTGAACGGATACTTAATAGAACTTACCCAAAAGTTTATATACTGTTTTAGGAATCTAACTTCCAATGTTTGATATTGATATGTGGTATTTTTATATACCTATATAGGACCAAACAGATACCAGAACTCTGTTTCAAGAAATGCTGAAGTTGAAGTGTTGCATGTGATGAGTGTTATTAATAAGGTTATTATGTCATTTAGGCTAATGTTTGTAGAATGTTGCAGGAATTTCAGATATTGGTTTTCTTACAGATGCTCTAAAGAACTGAACCAATGGGACTTACTTTTGGACTATGGAAATACAAAAGGCTGTAGTAATCCTTATCTTGTGTTAGAAAGTGCATGGAGGGTTCCCAACTGGACTTTAATGAAAGAGGCACTATCACAGGTAATACAAAGCTTAAGCTAAATGGCCAACCAGTGATTTGTCCTTTAGATCACATGACTGATTATTGGATGCTCAAGTTGCATACATAAATGTTCCATTTTTACAACTTATTCATGAGTGACCGTCTATGTGAATTGAGGGGGTGTTCAACATGGTTTTTTGACATTGGTTTTGATTTGTCATAGCTGTAATATTGTAACTTCTGATTATCCTTTGTTTTGTACAATGAATTCTCCCCATGGTGAAAATAACCATGAGAGGAGCCAAGGATTATTGTAAATATTTTTAGAAAACTTAAATTGGAAACTTGAATGTACATCATGTATTAGTAAAGAAAATATACATGCAACAAATGTAAAAAAGTTGTCTCAAAATCACTTAGTTTACTGTGCCAGGAGGCTATTATAATGTATTAAAAGCTTTTTTTTTGTCATGAAATACATTGGTGAGCTGAGTGGTGGTATAATTTGTATTTTGTTTTTTTAACTATAGAATTCATCTAGACATTTTTTAGCATTTGTTAGATAGACATTAAATTATTGACTGGACTATTAGGAATTATCTGTGTGTTATTTTTAGATCTACTGATCTTAAATTAAATAATATCTTGTATTAAACATAAATTAGAAATGATTTGTGGTTTGTCTGTTTCATCAAATTGTCAAAAATTACAATGATATAAAGAAATAATTGCATTGAAATCATTCATTTGGAATAAGTGCCTTGCTCTGATTTTAACTCAAAATTATTCTATATTCAAGCATAATTTTGCTGTGGCTGGCAAGAAATATGAAAAGTTTTGTTTTTGATTAGGTGGAAAGTAGCTGTCCAAAAGAATTGAGTTGGAGAGTCAATTTGTATAAAGGATTTGTAGCCATCTGTCATCCAGAAGATCATTATTTGAGTCTAGTTGATCGTTTGGTAGAGTATTGTACAAATCTTTGTATCAGAGAATGGCGTCGATTACCACACATTGTTTCTCATATCCATCTGCCTATGTTACAGGTATTTGGGATTTTTTATTATTACTGATGTTTTATGAAATAGAAGAATTAGCTTTTTGTAACATTCTTTTTGTTTATACAGAAATTCCTTTTGATATAACCCTATCACTGTGGATATCCTTTACTGCGCATGACACAATGTTTTAATGTTTTAACATTCAAAAGTTTATTAAACTACTTTTTGTTTATGTTATACCAATTAGTATAGCATTAAATTTTAGCTAATAATCCATATTTTAATAGTATACAAGTTTTAAGTTCCTAATTCTACAAGGCAATATTAAAAAAAACTGAATTTCTTCTATTGTGAAACATGACAAATTTTCTCTATGCATCTTCTCTTCTGTATTTTATCCACCACCCCTCCAATAAGTACAAAATTAAATGTAACTCACTCACCATAAAATCGTCATTGCTCAGACAAACCATAATTTTTGTAGCTTTCAATTTTGTTTGGTTACAGAGCTTTCAAATAGAAAATCAGACCTGTCTTGCCACATCCATCTGTCACATCCTCTCTTTCAGGATTTGTTAATAGCTCTCTGTTATGTTTAATTGTATATTACTGATAACCAATAGAAAGTCAAGGTTTTCATCTGTCAAATGATGTATTATATTATGTGGTATTCTGAACAGATAATCATCAATTACACTTGTAGTACAGGATTCATTCCCACGTGAAAGCTAACGACTAGCATGGATGAATCTGTAATGGCTCTTGTCGCATAGTAAGAAAGTGAGAAAAATTGCAATTGTTAGAGGAAATTGTCTGTTTTTTGCATGTTATTATTCTATGTTCTATGGTGCATTATTTCATTAAATAAAAATTATTTAATGCACTACTACCATTAGTATAAAATAGTAGGGTTAAGTGTCATCAATAGTCAACAGAAAAAAAAATATTTTGCACACAGACTGTTCAAAACAAATACTCAATATATTCATGAACAAATCTTCATATTAGTTTATTAAAAATACTTCACTGAAAAACTGCCAAATTTTGTTAAGATATACACACTATATTGAAAGTTAGAAGTATTAAATCTATAAAGACTAAACGAGTACAAAGAGGTCATGTGGTCGGTCAAATTGATCGAGCCCATGTTGAGAGCGTTAATAATAAAACAGTTTTTATCAACTGTCTTTTGTTTTGTTCAGTAATGTGCTTTCAAAATGTCTTTTGTATTAAACTGATAAAGTTTTTTATGCAGTACCTGTATTATAATTGACTTTCTAAAGAATGGAAGTATTATTACAACTTGAAATTATAAGTGCCAATATGAAGAACCAAATTTTTAATTTGAGAAATCTTCTGAACCAGTTACTCCAAAAATATGTTTTCTCTTTATTGCGATACTTAAAGACTTTTTCTGTTCTTTATTTAGAACACGAATTTCAGTATTATATATACGTTTATATGTATGTAAAAGGCTTGAGTAACCTGTTCAGCAGTTCTTTACAAAAATTATTTATATAGTATTTTAGAGTAACCATGGTATAAACTGTTATAAACTTTAATGTAAAAATTGTTAATAAAAATTATCATTGGCTTACTTGTTACTAAACTCTGACCATTGTCAGAAGAAAATCGAGGCTTTAATATCCTTTTCAAGTGTCTTGTACCTCGATAGTACTATTGTGTTTATTGCTGTGTCTTATAAAATACAATTTTTAGTATGTCTGTGGGTTAAAAATCAATATAGTTTCTGTGTGTAGATATTCATGGCTTTTCCATATGGTTACCTAAAATACAGAAAATAATGGAAAGCATGGAATTTACTTTTGAGCGTAATGAACAAATTAGAATGAAAATACTTCCACTAACTCTCTGCAACTTTATTGAAACATCAACATTTTATTAATGTGTTTTTTGATTGTGACAAAACTTCTGTTTAAACACATGAGCAAATTTTACTTTCTTCATAAAAGGAATAGAGTTGAGTTTGTTGTCATTTGAACAACAATTATTCATGGAAATTCAAACATGTTATTATAGTAATTTGAATCGTTCTCAGGCTGCCCAACAGATAATGGAGCTGCAGGAAGCCAAACAAATTCACCAGGGCCTTCTTCCTACTAATCTAGGCCAGGCAAACAGTCTTCATGATATGAAAGCCATTGTGAAAACATGGCGTAATCGTCTTCCTGTGCTTAGTGATGATCTCTCTCATTGGAGTGACATCTTCACATGGCGACAGCACCACTATCAGGCTATTATAGATCATTATGATGGCACTCCAGGTAACCAAGCTGACCAACAAAGTCCCCAAGCAATGCTTGGAGTACATGCTTCAGCCCAGTCAATCATTCACTATGGTAGGATTGCCCGAAAACATGGTCTTACTGGAGTATGTTTGGATTCTCTGAGTAGGTGGGTAAAGTTTTGTTATATTGTTATTAACAATAAATTATTTGATATTTTTCAGATGAACTATTTGAATTTTCAAGCTTTTCTTGAAATTAAAATATGATAACAAATTATAACCTTTTAAATTTGTAGATATTTGAGTTTAAATACCCAGAAAAAATTTTGTATGGATTAACAAAATGCAATAAATATGATTGTTATCACAGATAAATAAAATATCTGAATATTTAGTATACAATTTTCATAGTACCAGAATTTCTTAACACAGTTAAGACTGATAAGTTCTTTTGGTCTTGGTGCAATTTAAAGGTTAGCATGTCAAATTGAAGGATTTAGGTTCTGAGATATGATGCTGCTGAATAGACACTGTTCTTCAGTTCAAAGATCCAAACAGAACACTCATGGTAACAGGCGCTGCTTGGTGCCTGCTATCACTTTCATCAGTAGTTCAAAATGAGGGCTATATTTAATTTTTGGTATGTGTAATTGGATGTGTGTTTTGGTATTATTGTTTTGACAAGTTAAACTGTTTGTCAAAACTAACATCAATGTATATTATTTCAATAATTACCTTAAATAAAGAATATCATACATATGTATACTTTCTCTGCATTTTTAATAGGCCTGTGAGTTTTAGAAGTTGCTATTCTCATTATTTTTATTACTTTTGTACATTTGTACTTCTTTATAAAATGTTATTTTTCTGCTTTCCAGGATTCATACCATTCCAAGTGTGCCTATTGTAGACTGTTTTCAAAAGATCAGACAACAAGTAAAAAGTTACATCCAAATGTCTAGTGTTATGGGTAAAAATGAGCTTCAGGAGGTAATTATTTGTTCCTCTTAATAGCTGTTTATTTTTTTTTTCAAGTAAATAGAGTTGATTAAATGAATTACCTGTCTTTATCCCAGTTCATCAAATTATAGTTAATCATCCCATTTAAAAGATATTTTTCCTGTTATTACATTTGTGTTGATTTTATTTTTATATATTTTTAATAATGTTTAATTAAAAAGTATGTCCTTAAATGTTTCCCATTTAGATTCAGTAAATAGAAATGTAAAACAAACTTAGTTTATTTCTCTGTAGGCCTGAGATTATAGAGAAAGTATTATCCATATGATGAACCACTGAAACCTCCCACACAAAAAAATATTTAGAACATACTAAATAAATTAAGCTTTTACAAGCTACCCTAGTAGATGCAAAATTTAGGTTGTGCATATATTTATTCGCATTAATATAATTGATATATTACTTGTATTATTCAAAAGCGATCATAATGTTCCATTGTTGTAGAACTTTTTAAGTTTTTAACTTTTTAATGACTAAGTAATGTAGCAATTCATTCAGTAATTAGTTTATGCAGATGAAAATAATTTTTACTGTATCTAACTAAGAATATATAAGGATAGCCTATCTCATTGTGAAAAAAAAAACCTGATTTAAAAATTGTAATTAAAAGGATAAAATATTTCACAATGCTGTCCTTTGATATGTAAAATTTTTATTTGCTTCTGTTGATTTTTAAAAACTTTTGCATTGGCTATCTCCTTTTTTTAAAAAATATTACATATAGTTTATTATTTCTTATTAGTTAATATTTCTTGGGTGTAGTTACCTGAGCCGTGTGGATTGTAATCTACCACTTGTAATAGTGCTTTTTTTGGCATCCCTTGCTGATATCAACTCAGTGGATTATAATCTGCCAAGTTATGATGCTATATTTGTGGCTTGTTAGTGCCAATGTGATTAGCCTAGTCAAGGTACTTTGTTGATGGTTGGTTTAAGTTAGCAATGTTAATTGTAATTTATCTTATAATACTGTCTAGGTTTGTTGTAGATGTCAACATTGTGTCGACTGAAGTTCACCTAGTCGTGGTAGTGATTTTGTCACTTGTTGACATCAGTTTTCTGGTCAGTAGTTATGTTGTTGTATTGGCAACTAGATGATGTAATATTTCTGATCATAGTGCTGTATCAGTGACTAGTTTATGTCATTGTGCTGTATCAGTGACTGGTTTATGTTACTGTGCTGTATCAATGACTGGTTTATGTTACTGTGCTGTATCAATGACTGGTTTATGTTACTGTGCTGTATCAATGACTGGTTTATGTCATTGTGCTGTATCAGTGACTGGTTTACATCATTGTGTTGTATCAGTGACTGGTTTACATCATTGTGTTGTATCAGTGACTGGTTTACGTCATTGTGCTGTATCAGTGACTGGTTTACGTCATTGTGCTGTATCAGTGACTGGTTTATGTCATTGTGCTGTTTCAGTGACTGGTTTATGTCGTTGTGCTGTATCAGTGACTAGTTTATGTCATTGTGCTGTATCAGTGACTGTTTTATGTCATTGTGCTGTATCAGTGACTGTTTTACGTCATTGTGCTGTATCAGTGACTGGTTTACGTCATTGTGCTGTATCAGTGACTGGTTTACGTCATTGTGCTGTATCAGTGACTGGTTTACGTCATTGTGCTGTATCAGTGACTAGTTTATGTCATTGTGCTGTATCAGTGACTGTTTTATGTCATTGTGCTGTATCAGTGACTGGTTTATGTCATTGTGCTGTATTGGATGAAGAATTTCTACTGAGATTCACAATAATTTTAACTTTGATAAAAAGGTAATCTTTTCTGAAGGTCAAACCTGATTTCAGTTATTGCTTTACAAAAAATTATCATTTAACTGGAAGTGATATAATTTTCCTATTCTTTAATGAGAGATTTGGTGTTTTAAGACCTTTAGAATGTTTAATAGTCAGTTTGCCCCCTAAGAGTGTTAAATTATGTATTTAATGATTACATTTCTGTATTTTAAACAATGATAAGCATCTAGATATAACCAGAATTACCATGAGAACAATGGTAAGCATCTAGAAGTAACCAGAATTACCATGAGAACATTGTGTCTGTCTTTCAGGGTCTTGAAGTGATAGAATCTACCAATCTCAAGTACTTTTCAAAGGATATGACAGCAGAGTTTTATGCCTTAAAGGGCATGTTTTTGGCTCAGATTGGAAAATCAGAAGATGCTAATAAAGCCTTCAGTGCTGCTGTTCAAATGCATGATACACTGGTGAAGGCCTGGGCCTTGTGGGGAGACTACTTAGAACAACTATTCACTCGAGACCGTTGGGACAAGTATATTTTACACTTTGTTCATTACTACTATTGTATATACAAGAAACCTAAAGACTGAAAAATGTTTTATCTTATCACAATATAATTTGTAGTATTCCATAATATATCAAAAATAAGTAAGACATTAGAAACTATTTAAACTTATTCTAGTGGTGAGTGAAACATTGCAAAATAAGTTTTATTTCAGTTTCTATAGATAACCTAAATTTTGTTTTTAGAATAATAATATATGTGAGTGTTGTTGTTTTTTAATATACTTATGTAAATGCATATCTTGAAAAAGCAATTTTAGCATAGTACTTCAACCATGTCAAGCATTGTATCATGCTTGAGAAAGCTACAGATGTACAGAATATAGTTATTTGCTCATAGAGATAAATATGTCTGGATACAGGTTCAGATCCTGAAATGGACTATACTCTCATTCAGGAAAGAAATTTCCTTTTTATAGTTATTATCTGCTGTCCCACAGGTGATTCACTAATATTCTACAGGATAAGTGACAACAGGTTGATGGGTGGTCTTTCAACAGAACTTGTCTTCCACAAAATTTGACCGTAGTAATAAATTGCTCATTTAACAACACAAATCTCAAATGTTTTGGTTTGCTCTTATGCATTATCTCAAATTCTGTATCCATTAAAATGTTTTGTATCACCTACAACAATACCATGGTAAAATGTTAGCATAAAAGATATCTGATTCAAAATAAAATGGGTTTACCTTCACATTCAAAATTTTTATTTGACAAGTTTGCAACCCTATTTCAAGGCCATCATCAGTTGAACTGTGTCATTCTATATCAGATACCATGCTGAAGTTCACAAATTTGTAGACAAGGTAATCTTATACAAATCAAATTAACTGTATTGACAAATAAACAAAAAATCTTGGTAAAAATGTTTTAAAATAAAATTTGGCCTGGCATGGCCAGGTGGTTAGGGCGCTTGATTCGCAATCTGCGGGTCGCGGGTTCGAATCCCCGTCACACCATACATGCTCGCCCTTTCAACTGCCGGGACGTTATAATGTGACGGTCAATCCCACTATTCGTTGGTAAAAGAGTTGGCGGTGGGTGGTGATGACCTAGCTACCTTCCCTCTAGTTTTACACTGCTAAATTAGGGACGGCTAGTGCAGCTAGCCCTTGTGTAGCTTTGCGTGAAATTCATAACAAACAAACAAACAAATAAAGTTTATCAAATTATTTTTCCACAGAAAAATATTTTGAGAAAATCACTTACTAGGACTCAACCCAAACTATTACTATTAGAAATGATTTCTAGCTTATCAGTCAGTGCAAATACAGTTTCTGAAATTTGGCATTAAGCCCACAGTTAAAACAAATTCCACCACAACTGTATTAATCAATAGAACACCACAGCTAATGCTGCTATTCATTCTGAAGAGATTCTTTCAACTAAGGATGCACATAATACATATGCAGGATACAAGGCAAGCATCCTCACCAGGGTAAAAAATGACAAATTTGGATTGTATATAATTTTTATTAGATTTATCATATTACTGCATTTACACAGTGTGTAGGGCTTTTAATTCATTCTTGTTTTATACAAAGTATTACTGATAGTAATCTTGTATCACCTCCTTTATATTCTTAATTATTAGTTTTTCAAGATCCATTTAGTTGTGTAAAACACCTCTTGAACTAGAATAAAGGATGTTCCTATAATCTTTGATTATAATAATTCTAAAACTGTTAAGCTTACATTAAATGATAAAAAAATATATCGAATTGATAAACGTTAAATATACATCCCCATTTCATTGCCACCATTATGTACAAGTTATACAATGATGCATGAACTCTTTGAACCTAGCATACATTTACCATATCACTTATTTCACAATGTACATAACCAAGTGTAAGTATATCAACCAAGACATTAGTTTTAACCAGCTAGTTGAAAAGTAAGAAGCTGCCATCTTCAATGAAGCTACTCTCATATCTTAGACATGAAACAACTGAGTTGAACATGTCTGGTAGGTTTTTCAAACAATTTGTTCGACACACAATATATTACTGTCTCGAATATGCAGTAAGCAACCATATCTGTATTTTTAGTATATAGTAATGTATGAAACTGCAGTCAAGATGCCCAGTCTTTCATCAAAAATATTTTAATGGCACATTTAGGCATGATACAGATTTTACAATAGCATTCAACAGTGTTATTAATCAACTTGGCCAAGCTTGGAAGTGTTTGGAAACATCGATATTAGCTCTACCTGATATAAATAACACAACAGTCAAACAGTGCAGTCACATATGAGGTGTGTATTATTGAATTCTGAAAGTTGATACAGCTGCATCTTTCTTTGAAGATTATAAAATACTTGACCATTCCTTCCTTGGAACATTGGGGTGGATTAGATAAGCAACTTCTAAAGTTGATAGAACTGCATGTTTCTTTGAAGATTATAAAATACTTGACCATTCCTTCCTTGGAACATTGGGGTGGATTAGATAAGCAACTTCTAAAGTTGCTAGAGCTGCATGTTTCTTTGAAGATTATAAAATACTATACCATTCCTTCCTTGGAACATTGGGATGGATTAGATAATCAACTTCTAAAGTTGATAGAACTGCATGTTTCTTTGAAGATTATAAAATACTTGACCATTCCTACCTTGGAACATTGGGGTGGATTAGATAAGCAGCTTCTGTTGCATCTGACATTTATTTTGCAAAGCCAACTGAACCAAATTATGCTATATGTTTTAAAAACAAACTTAGTGTGTAATAGTTTCCATTATTTAATGCAGGTTATTGTGTTTGTACTTAAAATCTGCATCTCTTATCTCTATCTATTTTAGATAGTTTCAGATGTTAATTTTCAAACTATATGACATTAAAACGTCTTAAACCATGATTTTAGTGAGAATCATTTATTTAGTAAAGATAAGGTGATTATCATTGTATAAATACTAAAACTATATTAGATCAATGTAAAAGTGTAACCAATTCAACAGTAAGCATTACATACTGTGACATACAGAGGTTGAGTACATTATATTGAAATGATTTTAGAGCCTCATCTCTTCATTATAGCCCATGTTAGTACATGCCTTATGACAACAGCTCTGCTGCATATTTTTCATTTCAAATGGGTCTTTTTCTATGGTTGTAATGTCCAAAACACACCACTCCCTGCTCCAGGCTTTCTATAATCCCCCTAGTATGTGAGGCACTAGTTTCCCAGTGCATTTTCAACAGTCCTATCAAACACATATCTGTACGTGCTATGTTCATTGACTTTACTGGTATATATTTGTATGAAATAAGATGAATGTTTGTTTCCTTCTTTATTTGCTTGCAGTGTGCTACAGTTGCATGGGAGATATAACTAGAAGCCTTATCTTTTGACTTCATTTATATACTAAGTCATTATTTCTGTATGGTGTAAAGAGTCGGGAAAATTAGCCTGATAATAAGCAGACTTCACCTTGATCCTTATATCCATATTCCTGATCCCCCATCAGTGATTTAAGCTATTTTCAATTTTTAAAGATAAAATTAACATATTTTGTATATAGTGGGAATGACTCAATCTTCAGCAGAACTTGAAATCAATAATAACATAATATACATGTTTTGATCAAACTGTAAAAGATACCACATCTATAAATCCTCTCTGTGTATGTGTACCATATTGCTGGAAAAGCAAACCATTTTGGAGTAGACTTGTCAATGAAATACTCAGCTGTGTAATCCATAAATGCGAACCTATCCTGATAACAAGTGCCAGATGTGACATTGTTCTGCACACTTATAATACCAATGGCCCTTGTAATGGTATCAATTACTCGGAGATCTACATGTTACAGCTTCTTCCGTAAGTGCTTTTTGCTCTTTATATTTTTATTTCTTTTTATCTAAGTAATTGAAAATAATTCAGCAATTATAGAACATGACAAAAAAAGAAGAGATAATAACTTCATATCAATTTTGAGACTATAAATTTTTTCAAAAAATGGAATAAGCTTACAGTATTAGGAGAATTGGGAGTGTTGAACTCTGTTGGTTAAAAATTGTGGCATGTTACAATATCTTTGGTAGAAATACACAAGCCTTCAGCAAAATGTTTTTGCACTCATATAGTAAGATAACCCTCGCTAATTGAGGCAGATTTTGGTTATATTAAAAAATGATTGATTAAACCTTTTAAATATGAACTTTAAAATATAGATAATACATAATTAACTAAAATATTAAAGTAAAACCTACATACAATTTAACTGTCTATTTTACCAATAAGTATCTAGGCGAGAGACAATGTTATGTACTAGTGAGGGTGAAATCAGCATACAATTATTTGACTGTTTGATGTACTTAATAATGAATATTGTGTCCCAATTTTAAAAAAACAATTTGGAGATTTTAGTTCAGAATGAACTCTTTCTGTTGGTAATAAGTATGACAATCAAGTAAGTACTTGTTGCTTGAAATAACATGTCCAAATAAAAAGGTGGACATGGCTACTGTCAAAAGGTGAGCAAATTTATTTTTTGTGAGCTCCAGTTGACCTGATGGAATTTGAAGATAAATAGTATTGTATGAATATTTTCAGTCTATACATACATACATGTACAGAGTACATAAAACTATTATTCAAGTAATAGAGACAAAATGTTAAGATCTGTGATTGCTTGTGCATCACTTGACAACAAAACTGAAGTTTGAGTATTTTTATTTAAAGGTTTCCCTTGGAATGAAGGAATTCAAACTTACATAATACAAAACTTTAAATTATAATGTATGTGATAATGCTAATTACATTATAATACATTGATAGTAAAGTTGTTTAATTAAATTTTGAATGTAACTTATAAAAACTTTGTGACTTGCAGAGAAACGAATTTAAAGAGTGGACTCAAAGGGAAAGATTGATGTAGGTCATATACCCAAAATACCATTGGCAGTGGTGTAAAATACAATATCTGAAAAACTTTAAACCAAAAGTTACCAATTACTCAAACAAGTTAGAGGCCTAAATGCACTCCTTGTATATGAAGTTGTGCCACAGGAAATCAAAATTAACTCATAGCAAATGTTATCATATGTACCTAAGTCTCAGGTGCAAGGTCAGAATTTTGCATAAGGAGGTTGTTGTACCTCTGAAAAGTAAAAAAGTTGAAAAAGTATTAAAAAAAAATTCCTATATATAAGATAGCACACAAATATTGTGTTGCAGATGCTACTTGATCATGTAACTTATAGCATAGTATTCAGCTGAAGAACAGTTTAATGTGATCCTTCTGTATGGAGAGTGATGCCAGAATGCCTTGGCTGATGTCAGATGATATGTGGAACAATTCCCAGATGAATGTCACCCTTCATATTAGGTAATAGGAAATGTGTATCATTAGCTGTGTATGAGAAGCTCATTTATGTATAGATGCTATGCAGACAGACCCAAAACAGCAATAAATATTGATAATCAAGCCACCACTTTATCACATTTTGAACATATCTAGTGATTGTTTGCCACCATTTCATAATATTATTAGTATGTTTACCTCATCTGCATTTATATCTATAACTGTTATTGCTGTTTTCAAATAATTTTGATAATCTTTTGTTGTAAAATATTTCAGTTTTTATTATCATTTCTCCCCCAGTAGCACAGTGGCATGTCTGTGCATTTACAACGCTAGAAACCAAGTTTCGATACCAATGGTGGGCAGAGCACAGATAGCCCATTGTGTAGCTTTGTGCTTAACTTCAAACAAACAAACAATTATTATCACCACTTCCTCAGTTTACATTTTTTGTGTATGAGGTCTAGTTTATGCTAATAGAGAAATGTTAATCAAATGATATAGAGACATCACAAGTTCTATGACAACTTTTATGGCATGTGGTTTGATATATCACTTTCTTCTGTTGTTAAATGTTCCGATATAATTAATCTGTTGTTGGTTACATCATAATTAATTAATTGTAATTGCTGAGTTATAAAGTTCCCAATCTCACAAACTAAATTAAACCAGTGGTTCTCAACCTGAGCCAAATGGCTCTCCAGGTGGCTACACCATGTTTCTAAGGAGCCATACATGAATGACAGAAAATTAGGGGGCCACAATAAATTCTGAGTGGTCCACCAAAACTTCACTGCTTGAATAAAAATATTTAAAATTGAATAAAAGGTTCTCTTCTTCCCACATCCCCCACAGCTCAGAAGTCAAATTACCAGATGCAACTAGTACTCGAGTAACAATCAAATTGTTTGTCTGGTATCTGTGAATATTTTTGACTGATTCTCAAGAGCAGCAGAGTGACAAAACTGCCCAAGCTAGATTCAAACGTGATAAACATTATTTCTCGATAAGTAGTGAAATAGCTAGTAAGTTTCCACAGCTCTGGGAGAAGACAAAGTTGTATTTTATCGCTTTTCCCACATCTTATCTGGTTTTAGTCGAGTGACTTATTTGCTATGAAAAATACATAACCTCCTTCATATTTTGAAGAGAGGTGATCTTCGTTTATCACTGACCACACTGCAACCAGACATTCAAAAACTTTCAAGTGTTCGTCAGGCTTAAGGGTCACACTGAATAAAATGTCAACGATTGACAGAATATTTTTATTTATATAATTAAACAGTATGTTATAAACAAAATATTTAGAAACAATATGATATTGTAAAAATAATATTATAATGTTATAAATATATTATAAATCAACAATGTGGAAATAAAGTTACTTTTTTTTCCTAAGTAACAGCATCTACGAAGGGTGGGGTCACAGAGGTAAATCAAACTCAGAAGGGGGGCCATGAGCAAAAATAGGTTAAGAAACACTGCATTAAACCATAATTCAACAGAAAACTACTGGCATTAGTCACTAGTTTCTTGTGAACTACAAATAAAACAAGAAGAATTGGATACAATAACTGTATAATGATGATTCAAAATATCACAAAAAAGTTAGACCTCCAAGCAAAACCGTTAAAACTAAAAGCCTTTAATTTCATTCTCATTCTATATTTTTGCTCAAAATAAGCTAGAAATTTATAAATGTGAAGGTAAATCTATAGTTTTAACCAAAACTTGTGGCTGCATAATTTTCAATACTGCAATCATATTACCATCACTATACAAACAGATCAGGACTTTATTATTAACATTTTTCAACTTGCATTGCACATAAAATAATTAATTTTTTAATGGGATTTTTACAGATGGGTGTATAAATACACATTTATTATTAACATAGTATAAAATATTTGTATTTCTGAAACAATAGTTTGGTTTATACATTGAGAAAAAAGGAACTTTTATTTTTGCAGTGGCCTTCTGAGGGTCTGAGTTAGGTTAATGATCAATGTAAGGCAAACATAGAAACAATGCATTATAATCTTTATAAGTAAGAAAATAAATAAAGTATATTAAATTAGCTATACTCATTATGAGATTGTTTTTCTAGTTTCACTCTAAGTAGGTAGCTTGCTCTGATAAAAAGTTAATAGGTAATAGGTGTGTTGGCTCATTGTTCACTCCTTATGTCTGCAGGCACATTTTGATAAACTTTAAAGTAAATTATTGTACTAAAATTTACATTACTTTTTGCAAACCTAGCATTCAAATTGCAGCAGTCTTACTGCATCTGTGAACATTCATCACTTGAACTAATATATTCAGATTAACATACTTTGATATTAAATATTATACATTTGATCTTAGGAGTGGCAACATAGGCAGGTTAGGTTACATTTCTTGTTTGTTTGTTATAGTTGATCGTTATAAATCACTCATAAGAATATTAATCAAAAACTTGGTTAAGGACAGAAAACAACTAATTTTCCATATAAATGATGATTGTGCACATCACTTCTCACAATTATAATAAACATTTCAGATGAGTATTAATAATTCTACATTTCACAATTGGTAGATGTTTCTGTAATTTAGTCTATTCACAGAAATGCATTTATTATCAATTACTGATGTAAAAAATCCAGGATTAATTCAATTTTGATTAAACTATTAAAAAATGTAGCATACAATGAAATAAGCTGATTACAATATACATTTTCCAAATGAACAAAAATTGACTGAGTTATGACTGACCACATCAGCAGAGACCCCATAGCTAATAACAGTACTTCTTGTGTAACCAAAGAGTCAGCTGCATGAGCCTTATTCTTCTTCACCCCATTGTTGCTCTGTCTTTCAGACCAGAGCCCAGTAAATCTTTAGAAGATAGATCCAAGCCCTACTGATCATGATTTTAACTTTTTCTACTTATTGACATGTTACCATTTATCACCTTTATTACCTGCATGTTCAAGGTTCTAATGTGTTTGACTTGCAACTATGCAACTGCTGTGGAAATGATCACAATGGACTTTTTTGAAAACCATTATTGAGACAAATCCATCTATCTAGCCCAAAAATAGATTTGATTCTGACAAGAATAGTAGTGATAGCAGTAGTAGTAGCAGCCTTCTGCCAGATCACAAGATCAAGAACAAGTGTCTAACCTCAAGCAAACAATGAAGAAGGGTCAAATAATTTGATTTGAGAATCAGAAAAAGGATAATCAATTCATTTGTGTGACTGTTGCTGGTGGTAAGGTGGTGGTGGCCATTCCAATACCCTGTGTCTCTTTGACTGCTCACAACTCTTTACTGAAATACATTACCATCATATGGATTGCATAATTAGATACAATAGATTTTGTATTTTAAACGGTGTATGCAATTCCTCCAAGAAACAACTACCAAAATTTCTTGTTCCTTGCCCTGCCACCCCCAAAAAGTATTTCTTATCTAGTTGTGGGGAGAGATCGTGTGTTAAATCTAAAGACTATTTGCATAAAGTGAAATGTAGTTTAAATAAAAAAAGTTTAAGACTCATGTAATACTATATTCTGATGAAAAAGTTATTAGTTTTGAAAAAGAATGAGTGTTAAATAATAAACAGAAGCTTCAAAAATTTCATGTTTGGAAAGGCATTATGATTGTGTACATTGGGTTGGCATTCAACAGAATACTATTTATGATAAAAGGTAAATTGAATTGGTTATATAACATTTGAGTAAAAAGTTCTATTCACCTCCATGTTTACATGTAATTTGTAATGTTCCTGTGATGGCAAGAAATTCATGGGGACTTGGGTATGGTGCTAACAAACTTCATGGGGGGGGGGGGATTTATTAACATTTTTATGGTGAAAGGTGTGCTACTTGTTTTCTTTCACAATTAAAATGGGATAGGTGTTATAGCCTTTTCAGAGAAACCAAAGACCTGTGATAGTCCCACAGAACTGCTGCAGATCTGCTAAAGAAATGAAGTTTCTTGTAATTATACTTCTATCATACTGATGGAGAGGAACATTATGATAGATATCACCAAATATTTTGCTCAACTGAACAATTCTAAGATAGTATAATTAATGAGACTAGTTTTGAAGTTTGAATGTGTATAGAAAAAGGAAACCAAAATGTTTTGCAATTCTACAGTGAAAAGACTACTGTAATCACCAGATAATATGAGATGCATAGGTTTGTGGCTATAATTGTGAAAACTTGGCTTTGTAGAAGTATAAGGAAACAACAAACTTTTTAAGAGCACAGATTTTTTATTTATACCTCCAGATGACCTGGTAGGCTTTAAAAAGGTAAAATTTCCTAAAGAAAACTCAAACACTTAACATAAATTGTGTTTCAATTTTACCAGCTCTGGTAACCTTCAGCTAATGCAAAAGACACATATCTACTTTTATCAAGTGAACTTAGATTCCATGTTAAACAAATACTGGATACCTTTAGTAAAGAAAAAGGTTTCTCTATTTGAAAAGATTTTCTAAAGAATGCAAAAGTTTGGTAAAGCGTAGATAATTCCTTGAATTTATTGTTTCAAGAAGCATGCTTATGCTTCTCATTCTATTTTCTCTACTTTTCTCTCCCCCAAGTGAAGTTTTGCATAACAGCCACATTGGTTATTACAGTTTTTCTGTAAATAAATAACTTTTGAAGACTGCTTGTTTCTATTCAGGATCCCTTTTCTTTTTACTGGAATGTAACTTGAAATCTTTCTTCTTCCATTATTTCAATAATGTATTACAGACTTAACCCTATCATTACCAGTGTGCACCTTTCAGGTGTCTAGTGCAAAATGTTTAGTAAAAATAGTAAATCTAACTCTGTTTTAAACCTTTTTAAATTTTTGCCATTTTTTATGATTTATAGCCATTGGCAAAATAAAGTATCAAAATAAATATATTAATAATGAATATCAATCAAGTTGAAACTGTCTGGACGTATAATATAACTTTCTGATCAATAAAAAAAAAATTGGAATTTTATCAGGAAATGCAGTATTTTAATGTTTTTTTCAAAACAGTGTCTCACATAAAAATTTTGGAAATTTTACAATCTTAAAAATTGTTCATATATTGTAAAAACTGTTTAAGCAGAAACTAGAAACTATTTTAGTAAATTTATATTAAGATTCCTCCTGTCCAAAAAGTTAAAAAATAAAGATGATTTTTAATGTAATTTAAGAAAATATACTGTGCTTCATTAAAGAAATATGTTGTACATAATCTCAAACGTAAGTACTTTTGTCTTTTGGATTTTTATTTTTTATATACAATGTTTTTGCCTTGTTACTATTGCACTGTTAAATATTTACTAATAGTTATTTCCTCAAGCTTAGTTATTAAATCATAGTTTTTTAGTCTTCAGAAATTTAAAATTTTATATTATTGTAAATGGAAATTACCTTTTATGTAGTTACACAGTTAGTATAGAAAGATATGAAACAAGTATTAAATTTTGTTATAAAACAAATACGTACTTTGACCAAGTTAATCATTTAATGCAATAACATGCAGATTTACTTGTATTTATATTAAGACTATTGTCTTTAACACACACGTATTTGAATTTGTTTCATGTTATTGATAATGGTGCATAATTTCATTAATTATTCAATAACTTTTTTTTTGCCTCAATACTCAGCAGAATTACACTACATGAAAGCATAGAAAATCACAGAAGCTTCTAAAACAATATCATGTTTACACTGAATATTATGATTGTGATTTTTACTTCACTTCAAATATCCATTATAACAAAAAATACTAGATACAACATATTTCAGTTTATAAAAGAAGAAAATATTTTACTTACTTGTTACTTAAAACTGTAACTTCTGTTCAAAACAAAGAAATTTGTTTTTTACAACAATAAAAATAAGTTTTAACAGTTAAAATATATTAAATGTGATCAATAGTTTGTTACCTTGCTTTGAAAATTCTAGTTTGGTTTAAGTTTTATTCGTGCTTTTAATCATGCATATTGTGAAATACAAGTTTTGTTGAAGACTGTTTCTTATCCAGGACCTCTTGACACTAACTTCACTGTTGTTGTCTTGAATTGTTTCAATAGCCGTCAAATCAGTCTTGGAGTTTCAGCTTTGACCTGCTACCTTCATGCTTGCCGACACCAAAATGAAAGTAAATCTCGCAAATACCTGGCAAAGGTAATGTCTTTTTTTTTTTTTTCTATCACATTCAATTTTTCGGAAGTGAATTTGATTAACTTCACAGAGTTTTATGAAAATTATCTCTATATAAAACTATTGTACTTAATATTCATGAAAATACTTAGCTTCCAACAGAGATATGAAACTTAAATTCTCATTAAACAAGCTTTCTAATTACATCAAATAGGACATATTGTCAAGAATGTTTATATGTGATGTAACAAAAAATTGCTTATAAGTAACTAGTGTCTTGAAATTGGCACTGAAATGAGTTTGAAATCTTTCAAAAATTCTTGCATAATTATTATCATGATATTTGCATAAGATTTTTTTTTTTTCATGAAAGTCAGTTACAGTATGTAAACAATTAATCCTCTGACAGAAAACATTCAAATACAATAAACCTAGGACTGAAAATAATTTTGTTTTAAAGCAACAAATAGAATGTGGTATTTTAACTCACCAAGTTTTTGTTTTAGTGTTAAAACTGTTGTTTTAAATAGATAATAACTAATAAAGCTCTATAAAAAAATTCATACAGATTATTGTACTACTTTAACTGCTGTAATTATTTTTTGACTGAGTTTGAAGAAATGGACTAAATATGATGTGAACAGCTAAAAAATAATCTTTATTCAATCCTTGAAACAAACAAAATGAAAGGACGCAGAATGAAAGATGACTTTTACTAGATATATCTTTTTGAGAACTCGCATTCCTTATGAAGAGCTTGCTCCAAACAGAAAACATAACACGATGTACACAGTTCTACAGTGCTGTTTCAGAACATTGTGCCACCCATGTCACTGTTGGCTACTCCAATAGAAAAATATGGGGATAATACCGTATATCATCAAGGTATCACCTGATCTAACAGTGAAAAATATTGCTTTTCAACTTCACATGGTGTGTTATACTTTACAGCAATCCTTCCAATGAGAAAATTCATGTTATACCAGTGCAGAATGATGTATAATAATGGGTAACTATAACACATTATTTGGCTAATGCTTTACTTTTAAAACCTACATGCATGTGTCTGTATATATATAGAAAATTCCAATATGGTACATTACCTCTTCTCACATGAATAGCTATTCTCATTCAATGTTGCCCTCTATATGGAAAAATATGTTTTATGCATGCCACAAGCCTTGAAACTCCCACCCATCTGGAATTGACTAATACCAATATGTCTTGTATGCAAATTATAATGCAACAACCCTCCACCAATAAGAGCACGAAAACACCCTTGACACATGTGACTCCCTTTATTCAATTCTTTTAACTATAATTTTTTGTTTGGCAGTACTCTTGTTATAACATTTAGTTTGTGTTCTATTCAATTGTTTTATTTAAATTTTTTTTCATATATTTATATTAATTTCTCTCAATAAGTTTAATCTTTATTATACAGTAGTGATATTTGTATCTTGTTGAGTTATTCCGAAGTGTAATTATTTTCTACCCAGTTATGGAACTTATTATTTCATTACAACAAACCTTTTATTTTGTGTTTGGTTATTCATTTTGCATTCTGAATTCTGCATTACCACTTCAGAGGTTATATGTTCTATTAGCACATTTCCACAGGCTTCAGGTTGCAGTACTCCACTGGAAGATTTTTGGCTTTACTTCTTCGGGAGATTGATCATACAATGAACTAACTTTCATCAGGCCTTACCTCGAGTTTGGGGGCCCACTGATTTGAAATACAGTCCACCGACTTTGGAAAGATAAAACGTTCTACTGTTATGGTTTTTGAATAATTTTATTGCTAATATTATTATCTATAGTTATTTGAGTTCCATAAAAATTAACATAAGTTTCATTAGATTGGTTTTGATAAAAGAGTTAGCACAAAGGATCACATATAAAGTGTGATAGACTTAAAATAAGACCCAAAACTCAAGCACTTTCAAAGTTGACTATTCCCTTTGTTCTCCTGAAGAAGAATAGTCAACTCTTTGAAAGTGCTTGAGTTTTGGGTCTTATTTGAAGTCTATCACACTTTATATGTGATCCTTTGTGCTAACTCTTTTATCAAAACCAATCTAATGAAAC
>NW_013666326.1:181870-217274 GCF_000517525.1 Limulus polyphemus | reverse complement strand
TTTTTTTTTTTTTTTGACACGTTTCACAGTATATTCCCCCTTCTCATGACATTATTTCATGATGATCTTTTTGTCTCTCTCTTTTGAGAGTGGGTACTTGCAAGCCTTGACCTATACAGGCTTTAATTCTATTTTGCTTTAGCTTACCATCATGTAGATTTTTTTTCCTGATTTTATGTCATTTGCATCTCTGTTAAACCTATCCATTTTATCCTATAGCTAGTTTTTTTTAGCTGCATTTTACCCTATTAACACTCCAACAGTTAATGTTTACCTTCCACCTCCTTTCTTTGATGTTCCACTTATATGCAGGGATTTTCATGGGATACCTCCTTCTACTTCCCTCCATATTGGGGTGTTTCTCATCTTCAGTTTGTTCCCTCCACATATGGCTTCTTTGCTTTTAGGATCTTCTAGGGTGTAACACTGCTGTTTATTTACCATCCACTGCTAATAGGGTCGTACGGTTAGTTCTTTTTCTCCACTGGTCTATTTTTTGGGGCTTCTCCTGTGCACTTAGCATCACGTGGGATATTTGCAATGCTACATTTAATTTTTTAAGTTGCTTTTTTGTTTGAGATATTATCATCTTTATTCATTTTATATGTTTGGCACCTGCCCATCCTTTATTTGTCTTACCTACAGGTTTTCTTCATTCATCTTGTTTGCTTGATGCTGATTGGGGTTCTGGATCAATTGGTCCCACCTCAGTAACTTCTTGGGTCTTCCTTTGTTTAATATGTAGTCTTTAAGCACATTTGGGTAAGCTGTTTCTACTTGACTGACAATGCCCACAGTGCACGTTATTATCTTCAGTTTTTACACCACCTGATTGTGTAACAGTTTCGTGCCTTGACCTTTGGACTTGTTTTGGATCTATACGTCTTTTGTGGTCTGTGTTTTACCCAACTTCCAAATTTTGGGGATTTTATCAACACCATTCATTGGGTGTCTAGCTTCGGTTAGCTCCTTCCAAATGGGGGTAGTCTTAGCATACTTTTCTACTCCTTCCGTATTTGGCTCGGGTAGTTGGATAAGTTTTTCCTATCACACACCTCACATTCTAGTCTCTTTGGGGTGTGTATTTTTAAATTAGGATTATCCATTCTCGTCCTCGAATGCATTCAAAAGTGTTTTTACTTTGGGTTTTTCTCTTAATTTTCATCCTTCCCTCTTTGTGTATATGTGTTGATAGTTGAACATATACTCGGGTTACTGCTCCCCCCCCCCCAAATTGTTTCTTTTCCCTGATACATATCTCCAAAAGTGGGGTGTGTGTTTCTATCAGTAGGAGGCTTCAGGATAATGGTCTACATTCAAAAGTTCTTATCCCCTTCACACCCGGGAACTTCTGCCAGTTGAAGGTGCTTCTTCTTCTTGTCCGGTTCGACTAATCCTGTTTATTTTTGATGGTAGTGTCTTATATCACTCACCAAGGGGACACTCCTTTTTGTTTCCTTTGAGGTAAACAGTGGATTTTCTCCTTTGAACCCACAAGCTTGACATACATCTCTTGAAGGGTAATGTTCCATGTGCTTTGGCCTTGTTGCTAATTGACTTTCCATTCCTGACACACTTTCTCCCAAGGAGTAACCTATCAATCCTCCTAATTTTTGGTGGCTCTGCCTTCTGTGGGGTACTCCTCCATGTGAAGTTATTGAATCTTTTATCACTTCCCAGTTAGTTACCTCTTTTGTTTGTATTCTTTGGTTCATCATCCACTTGCCCTGGCTGTCATTAAGTTCAGACAAGTTTACATTAGTTTTTCTTATTCCATCATTCTTCTTTCCCAAAATTTTGTGCATCCATGTCACCCCGGTTCAGATCTTTCTGATTTATCTTTCCTGGCCATCACTACTTGGGTTTTCTCAGCTGTTTCAGCTCTGTTTGTTTTTTTTTATTCTGGCTCAATTTTGTTAACCTTTAGTTGCTCATGTGGTATATTTCTTTCAACTTTTTCGTTTCTTACCATCTTCCACATTTTCTCTTGGTGGGATACAGATTGTCTTCTCTGTCCATTACACGTTGTGGGTTACTTCATTGTATTCAATGCTTCTTTCTGTTGAATCCATTTCCCACATTTCCTCCCTTTACTCCACTTCTTTGTCTGTGACTTTTTCCTTTAAAGGAGATAGCTGTCCATCCCTGCCATTTCTTGTATTGACCAAATCTGTATGATCTGCTTTTCAAAATAGAGTTTCTCCACCATGCTTTCTCCCCCCATTTCTTCTAGTGGAGTTTGAGAGTCCTTATCACTTTCAAGTTCCAAGCCGCTGGGGTGGTGGAACATGGAGGCACCCTCCTGAATGTGTTAATAAGAGACAAATAAGATATATATAAATGACTATAAAACCATTCAGTTCAGAGTTGAACAGTGGTGTTCTGCTGGTGTAGATGATGAGATATTGTCCACTATGTAACATTGGAGTGAGCCGTCAAAATTATAGTCCACCCTTTCAATGGGGTCCCTCATGCTACCCCCCCCCTCACACTTGTATCACAGATATCTCTATTCCCTCACTAATTTATTCTCTTGTTACTCCATCCATGATGTGGGTCATGGTGGAGGTATTTTTAATTGACTATGGTTCTTCCCCTTATGCTATTTCATGTTGCTAATTATTCTGAAGATGTTTGTGTGCTTAGGGCAGTTCTGGTCATTATATATTTAAGTGAGATGTTTTACACTGCACAGACATCTTTTCGATGCCGGATGTCGGGTTCCCTGATCGATCATTCAATTTTTCACATTGTTATCATGCCCACTCATGGGCCAGGGGGTACAAGATTCCCTCCGGTCTTATGAACTTGACGCGAAGAGGGTATGGTCCTTTTTCCTACCCCCACCAGATGGCTGGGTTTTGAATTGTTGTAGACTTGCCACCAGTATGATCCTCTTTCCTACACCCACTTGGATGTTGGTACCTGGTGGCTGGATTTTGGATTGTAATTGAGTTACTGATGTTATGATTCTCATCCTACCCCCGTATGGATGTCGGTTCCCAGTGGCATGGGTTTTGGATATAGCTGACTTGCCGTGTATGGTCTGTCACACCCTAGCCACCCTACACATCCTTTGATCTTACCCACTTTTATGTTTTCTGGGATTGAGTTTAACAAATAATGTGTGGTTCAGATCACTATCCTGCTATAGTTCTCTCCCATTTGAATGTGTTCTTTCATCTTTCCACCCATATATGCAACATCTTTCCACAATGGGCAAAGAGTATACCTGGTTCAGAAGTGGTGTGGTCTCCCACGTATTATCATCGACTCAGAAGATATCCTTTTGGGGAGTGTCCTTTGGATGCTTTCAACATGAGTTTCTAACTATTTATGTGAGAGGAGGTAATATACCATATTAGAAGTTATTATTTTCCTATACTGAAAATGTATTTCCGATAGGTACTTGTCTCCTCTCACACTTCCCACTTTTCCTCCCCATTGAAAACCGGTGCTTCCAGTTTCTACCAACACTCGAAGTGATAGTTTGGTAGAATTGAATAGAGGGAGTCACATGTGTCAAGGGTGTGTGTTGTGCTCTTATTGGTGGAGGGTTGTTGCATGATAATTTGCATGCAAAATGCATTGGAATTACTCAACTCCAAATGAGTGGGAGTTTCAAGGCTTGTGGCAAGCACAAACATTTTTTTTGCATATAGAGGGTGGCATTGAACGAGAATAGCTATTTATGTGAGAGGAGGTAAGTACCTATCACAAATATGTTTTCAGTATAGGAAAATTATAACTTTTGAAAAAATTTTAGTGAACTTTTAAGTGTTCACGTCACTAAGTAAGGGAAATAGAAAATACCTAGTATGATTGCACACTACATTTCAACATACAACTAACTGTTTAAAGTTGAGACTCTTTAATAGTTTTTTTTTAACTGTAAGACACATTTTACATCCTTCTCAATGCAAAAACTTTGCACATTGCATTTTTGTTTCATTCTAAAACAAAAAGAACAATTTCTTTCATTTCTTTTCATAGGAATCTTGATCTTTTGCAAAATGTCACCTGGATAGACAGTTTATTTTATAATGAAAATCTACCTTAGATGGTATAAATTAAAAGCAGCAAAATGGTTTTCTTCTTAAATTTTCATATTCATGGATAACTCGAAGGCATTCAAAGAAACTTAATTTACTTAAATGAGATCTTAAATACTACAGATGTTTTTTATATGTGACTATACTATTATTCTCTGACAGGTGATCTGGCTTTTAACATATGATGATGATAAGTCATCCTTAGCCAAAGCTGTGGATAAATATTGTATTGGAGTTCCACCCATTCAGTGGTTACCATGGATACCACAACTGCTGACTTGTCTTGTTCGGAGCGAGGGGCAACAAATCTTGAATTTGCTAAGTCAAGTTGGCAAAGTTTTTCCTCAAGCCGTTTACTTTCCTATTCGTACCTTATACCTAACACTGAAGATAGAACAGAGAGAAAGATGTAAGTTATGTAAATTATCATGATGTATTGACAAAATTTGACTGTGTTTATGGGGGTATGTAGCTATCAAATAAAATGGTTAATATATTAGTAAATATGAAAAATTTTAATATACTATATGTTTGCAGATGATATAAGCACAATAATTTGCAAATTAAATATATCATACATCATTTAATATAGAAGTCAAAAATAAGTTACCTATATTCAATATTTAGGTTTGTCAAATTTTCTATTTAATTTTTAGTTGTTACAATAATATGTTAATTAGTAAATATAATAAAGCCCCCATAATGAGTGGTAATATCTGCTTAAAACTGAGCACAAAATTAACTCTCTTGCTAAGGGCATCCTTTTCTGTACATGTCACAAAGTTTTAATGAGTTACATTCAAAATTTAAATAAACTATTTTATTATCATGGTGTACGAGTGACTTAAAGAACATCCCTGAGTCAGAGATCCTTGCTGGTTTCTCCAGCCAAAAAGTTTCAGCAGTGTGAAGGATCTCAACTCGTCAAGATAGAATTATGGTACCAACCAGTGTTCTTATACTGATGTTTACATCTCCACGTCCACCTGCTTCAGACAAGGCAGGGTATTCAAACTGTCAGGTATGGCCATATATTCCCAACACTCCCAGATGTTTCCAGTGTCAGTAGTTTAAACACTCAAAGATATCCTGTCATAGTTCTTTAATGTGTGCTCATTGTGGTGGCAAAGACCATGATCCCTATGAGTGTGAGCTGGATCCTTGCTGTGTGAACTATAAGGGCTCCCACCCCTTATACTTCCAATCTTGCCCTAAATGAATTTAGGAGAAAGAGGTACAGCATCTGTGAACTGTGAACAATCTTTCTTTTCCTGAGGCTCGAAAAACATTGTCCCCAACTCCATCTCGGACTTATGCTGCTGCACTACATTCCACAGCTACAGTGTGGGAGTGCAAACAGAAGTTTGTGTGCCTCTGACAGAATCATTTTATCAGCATCTGAAGAGCCTTTTGCCCTCTATGGATAAGTGAGTAGATAAGTCTTCATCTACTCTTGTCTCTGTCCCCATCAATGCTTCCAGTGACTGCCTGGATCCATCTTTTATGGCCCTGCAGTGCAGAGCGATTATTTGTTCACACCCTCAGTCATTGGTATCAGCTTTTACAGATAGAGATCTGCCTAATCGACCTAGGGCAGGATACATGGAGGTTGACAAACCCCCATCTAATAAAGAAAAATGGCATGGTTGTAAACAGAAGAGTTCTCCTCCACCTAAATAAATATGGCTACATTGATACAGGGGAACTGTCATGGTTTTCATTCTAAATTAGATGACATTAATGCCTTGATCAATCACTATCATCCTGTGTGTCTCTCATTACAGGAAACATTTCTGAAACTTGCCAATATGGTCACCCTTCATCACTTTTCTTTATACCAGAATAACAAGTTGAGTGATAGACAAGTTCAAGGAGGGGGTGGCATTGCTGGTTGATCAGCATGCACCTACCTTGTCTGTGCCACTCCATACACCCTTGGAAGCAGTCACCATCACTATTTCCTTGGGTCGTACCATCAATGTTTGTTCTATCTACCTGTCTGCCAGAGAGACCTATGGTCAATCAGACCTTGATGCTCTCATCAAACAGTTGCTGTCTCCCTTTTTCCTTCTTGGAGACTTTAATGGGCACAATCTCCTTTGGGGTGGTGCCGATGTTGATGGGACGTTTGGTCTTGGATCACAACCTGTCTCTCTTTAACCCTTGTGCTTTTACTTACTTTCATGCACCCAGTCAGTCTTTTACTGCTATCAATCTATTTATCTGTTTTCCTTCACTTTTCTCTCATTGTTCTTGGAAGGTTGACAGTGACCCACAGGGCAGTGATCATTTTCCCATCATTTTGAGGGAGGTTGGACGTGGTCGATACCAACAGACCAGAGTGTCACGGTGGAAGTTGGACAAAGCTGTCTTTCACTGCTCTCTTGGAACTTGATCCTGCTGTCATCTATCTGCCATCTATAGAAGACTGTGTGGAAGCAGTGACTGACTGTATCATAGAGGCTGCTGTTCATTTTATCACAAATGCCTCGACACATTTTCCACAGTATCCTCATCCATGGTGGAATTCTGCCTGCCAATGGGCATGGAATGTTCAAAAACAGGCCTGGGATATCCTCCGACAGTATCCCTCTCTTTCTAACCATGTACTTTATCTGTGGGCCTGAACCCACGCTTGGCAGGTCAGGCGTCAAAGCCAGAAGGAATCTTGGATTAACTTCACCTCCAGCATCTCTTCTACCACCAGTTCCAAAGTCATCTGGGAGATGATTAGGAAAGTTAGTGGGAAGTATGCTTCCCATCCCCTTTCCATCTTGCTCTCAGACAGCCAAAAAGTTGCTGATATACAAGACATTGCTTATGCTCTTGGGGAGCCTTTCTCCTATTACTCCAGCACTTCTGTTTCCTCCCCTGCCTTCTTGGCCATCAAGTCTTGGGCAGAGCGATCACCTCTTTCTTTTTGAACCAATTGTCTTTACACTGGTGGAAATTAAACTTGTTCTTCATCAGTCCGGCAATACATCAGTTGGACCCAATGATATCCACTACGAGATGCTGCACCACATTTCTCCTGTCTCTCTTGCTATTCTTCTGGTACTTTATAACGGGATCTGGCAAGAGAACATTTTATCAGATGCTTGGTGCCATGCTATTGTTATACCTTTTTCTAAGCCTGCGAAGGATCCCAAGATTCTTTCTAACTATCATCCAATTGCTTTGACTAGCTGTCTCTGTAAGGTTTTGGAGAGTATGGTTAATGAACATCTCGTTTTTGGTTCCGGTAATCAAACAACCTCTTCTTGCCCACCCAGTGTGGTTTCCGTCAACAGTGCTCCACTGTGGGCCACCTGATTTGCCTTGAGACCTTAATCAGGGAATCCTTCCTCAAGAGAGTACATCTTGTTTCTATCTTTTTTGATCTTGAGAAGGCTTATGACACTACCTGGAGGTATGTTATTTTGCGGGACCTCCACTCATGGGTTGCATGGCCATTTTTATTTGTAACTTTTTACTTGACCAGCGATTCCAATTCCGTGTAGGTTCAACCCTTTCTCGTTCTTTCACACAGGAACTTGGAGTCCCTCAGGACGGTGTCTTGAGTGTTACACTTTTTAGTACCAACATAAATGCTATAACTCACCTACTCCCTTCTACAGTTCCAAACTGGCTCCATGTCAACGATTTTCAAATCTCATGTCAGTCGTCAAACATAAGGTTTATTGAGCAGCAGCTTCAGACTGCTCTCAATAGAATGTTGGAGTGGACCACAGCAAATGGTTTTACCCTTTCTTTTTCCAAAACCATTTGCATACACTTTTGCTGCCAACGGGGATTGCATCCCAATCCCGAGCTCTGTCTTGGTGATGTTGCTCTTCCCGTGGTTCCTAAGGCTAAGTTTCTGGGACTTATATTTGACCATAAGCTCACTTTCGTATCACACATTAAGCAGCTATGTGTCAAGTGTACAAAGACAGTAAACATCCTCCAGGTCCTTTCTTCCATCTCTTGGGGAGCAGATTGTTGTTCTATGCTAAAAATCTATTGTTCCCCTATAAGATGCAAACTGGACTATGAGTCTATGGTTTGGCTAGGGCCTCTGCCTTGAAGTTGCTGGATGCTATTCACCATCAGGAGCTTCATCTCTGCATTGGGGCTTTCTGCACTTCTCTGGTCCAGAGTCTGTGCACTGAGGACTATGAACCTCCTCTTCACCTCCGCCGTTTGCAACTTTCTCTGCAATATGCTATCAAGCTTCGATCCTTACCACAGCATCTCACTTGGGGTTGTGTCTTCCTCCCTCAATGTGCTATGCTTTTTCATCACAGATGGTCTTCTATTCCTACTTTTGCCCTTCGCATCCAGGAGCAGCTGGCTGAATTTGATCTGTCATTGGATGACACTGCTGTTTCCAGTGGTCAGCCCATTCCGCCATGGCTTGTAACCCCCCCCCCCCTGTGATCTTTCTCTAAATCATCTGAGGAAGGCGGATACTCCCCTTGGAAGTACCGTCTTCTCTTTGCTGAACATCTTTCGAACCATTCTTCTGTATCCATTCATACGGATGGTTTGAAATCAGATGATTGCGTGGGTTCTGCCATGGTCTGTTCTGACTCGGTGGCTGCTCATAGAATCCCCTCTACAGCTTCTGTGTTCACTGCCAAGTTGTATGCCATTTCTCTTGCCCTGGATCATGTATAAGCTGAACAGTACACTGATTGTACTATTTACACTGACTCTCTTGGCTCTCTATAGGCCCTGGAATCGTTTAACATTAGTTCTCACCCTGTTTTCGTCTATATTCTCCATCGACTGGCCCATTTTTTCTTTTTCTCCCATTTCTATTCAGTTTTTCTGGATACCTGGTCATATTAGTATTCATGGGAACGAGCTTGCTGACACCACAGCTACATCTGTCTGTTCTGGTGTCATCATGGCTGTGCCCGTGCCATACATGGACTAAGGTCCTGTATTCAAAGCTCGGCTTCACACCAGTTTGTAGTCGGCTTGGGGTGAACAACGTCATAACAAACTTTTCCAAATTAAACCTATGGTTTCTCCTTGGCCGTTTTGTTTCCCTATGGATTGTAAGGAGGAAGTTGCTTTGGCATGGCTATGCATTGGTCACAGTTTTTTAACTCATCGTTTTCTTTTATCTGGTTAGGACCCACCAAAGTGTTGCCATTGTGACACTCAAGTCCCAATTGCCCATATTTTACTGTCATGTTGTCATTATGAACATGAGTGACGGCACCATTTTGGACATGTAATCTCTAAAGGTTTACCTTTGACATTGGACAGTGTTATTAGTGGTGGTGACACTGTACAACTGGATTGTGTTTTTAGCTTTTTCAGGCCATTGGCCTTTTTAGATGTATTTAATATTTTAGCTGTTTTTTATACATTGTTTCCTTTTACAATGATTTATTTTTACCTTTTTTAGCCATTTTCTCGTGATGTTTTTACTCATTTGGTGCAGATAGCCAAGTTGCTTTGCACCAGTAAACACCAAACAACAACAACAACAGCTATCATGGACAAAGCAGCTAACAATACTACAAGTAATTACATCTGCCCGATGACTACAACTGAGCACCAATTTCAAAATAACTATTGGTTGGATTATAATGTAAAATGAACCCTTTCTAATGACTATATACATGTGTCTAGTAAATACATGTGACTTGTAAAGTTCAAGGAATAGTGTAGAAGATGGGTGTGGAACCTGTCAGGGGTTGGAAAAATTTATCTCTTATTTCAACAGAACTCAGAACCTTGGAACATATGTGTTGATAGGGTAAGTAAATATACTTGCTTTCTAGACATACATCTACCAGACTGGAGTTATTTTATTCAAGATAGAGAGTGCCAAAATTAAGATTTTTTGTAGCTCATGGATCATGTGACAACAAAACTGAAGTTGAAGTATTTTTTTAATGTTTCTTTTGAAACAAAGAAACTAAAACTTAGATAACATAAATCAAAAACTTTGAATTATAACATACATTATAATGTTAATTTCATTGATATTCATTGATAGTAAAATTGTTTAGATAAATTTTGAATGTAACTCAGTGACTTGCATAGAAAGGGATTTAAAGGGGTAGCCATTGTGAAAGGGTTAAAAAGTATGTTTCATTTTGTATGTTAAGTTTATTTTGAAAGGGTTTTTATTTTTAATTATTTGTGTTAATGTTAAAGGCCTATTTTGCATTGTGAATTTTAGTATGTTTTGTTGGTTTATTTTGTTTCAGTGTTAAAGGGTGTTTTATGCTGTCTCTTTTTTATTTTTATGTAATGTGCTTTAAGGGTTTGATATGTAACTTCATTGTTAACAAGTAGTTTTGTGATTGTGACTTACCAAAAGTTCTATGCACTATTGAATCTTTGTTAAAAGATTTCCTTTTTTGTTATGTAATTGTCAAAATTATTAATTGTTAAATGGCATTTATTATATATTTTGTCATAATGTTGATATATACATGATCTTTGTTAAAGGATTTGATTTAAAATCTTTGATAACATGAATGACTAAGCAACTGCTTCTTCATTAAAGATTTGTGTTGTCTGCATTGCCATGTGTGTTTATAGAGACAAGAGAAGGTTATATTCTGTAATTAGTGATAGCTAAAATGGCCTGAAAATAATGAGAGTAGGAAAACTGTTGTATGCAAAAATGCCATGCATTTCCTACCCCTGTGTTAATATAGAAAGTTTGAATATCTAATTTAGGTGTATGTGGTTTTCTTGTATAATATTAGTAAATAAAGTCATTAAGTTCCTTTTTCTCTCACTAGTTATTGTTCTGTGTCATTCACCTGAGGTATAACCTTTGCCTTCTTATGGGAAAGCTTTCTGCAAAATTGTGTGTAGTGTTTGAAAGTAGACAACAACCCTTTGCTCTGGCTGGTCAGGTGTTGCCTCAAGATTTTGGCCTCCTTTATTTTCAGTGGGAAGGAGCAATAATCACATAGGTAGTGCTGTCACCCTGAAAATGTGTAACATTGTTCTTTCATTTATATAATGCTATGTTTTCTCAATCTGTGATACAGATTTTAAACTGTATACACAACTTCAGGATATTTTGCTAAATATCACGAGCTTTGAAAAATTCTTCAGTGAAGGTACTGTCTAATAAACACACACACACAAACTATTTGATTGTGTTATTTAATGAAGGATTGTTTAATTGTGTTTTATATATGTCTCTCTTTTTTTTCTTTTTCTAACCCCAGTCAGCTTCAGATAATTCAGAATTTGCAATATATTTCCTGATTGGATCTCCTGTTATTCTGGGGGAAATCAGATTTACCTGAGAATACCACACACTCAACACTTTTTACATTAACCCATTAACTGCAGCAGGAGCAGCTCAGTTGCCATTTTTTTAATCACAGATAAAACTGGGTTGCCATCAATCACAATAAAACGGTAATTTTTGTCATTCGCATAGAGTTATAGTTATATATTTGTCATCTGCAGTTAATGGGTTAATGAAGTATGCCCAGCCTCAAAAATGAAAAATTATTATTGTATAATGCGATTAAAGAACATATAACTTTTGTTAATCTTTTAAAATCATCACGAAAGATGTTTCTCCTTTTTATCAAGAAATTTCCTGGAAACTCTTGGAAAAAGTTTCATTTTTAAGCATGGGTAACCTTGAAAAACTGTGTTTATTTCGTTATTACAGTTAAAAGTGATGTTACTGGAACCTCAGAAATCAAAAGCAATGGAACCACTACTACTCAAACAACAGCCATTACATCAAGCCCAGCCCTGTCTACATCTGGAGTTGATAGTGGTAGCTCAGCTCCATCTCCATGTGGTGGAGGAAGCACAGGTGAATAGGTTTATATATCCAAATTGTTTAATGCATTGACAGCTAGTTTATCATATCTAAAAGTAATGATGTATGACCAGTGCCAAAAAAATGATGAACTTCGGGCCTTTGTTTTATTCATATTTAATTTTTCATAGGTGTAAAATACAATTGGCAATATATATTAAATCACAACCAATGAAATGATTTCCTGTATATAGTTCTCATTTGCATATTTTTAGTCTCTCTCAACAAAAGATAACTTCGTTAGACTAATTGGGATACTTTGAAGGCAAAGTATTAATTTAAATGTAATTTATGTAAATTTCAAGAAAAACCTTTTTGCATAATTTTAATTTTAAATTATTAATTTGGCCAACTAAAGGTGTGATAAAATAAAAATGTTTATAATAGGATTGAACCTATAACTTTAAAATTGCAAACACTCAGGAATTAAAGCTCAATTGACAAAAAATATTTTGAAATTAAAAAATGATATTCAAGAACTAAAAATAGTCAGCAGATTTCATGTCTAAAAAATTGGATAAACATTTAATAACTATGACTGCAATAACATAAGAAATTAAGGAGCTTAAAAGTAAGAATTTGAAAATAGAAAAGGTGGATGTTAAAATGAAAGGAGAGCTAGAGAAGGCAGAACAACACATAAGTGACCTGGAATTAGTATGTAGAAGAGTCATTCTTAAAGTAGTAGTAATTCCAGAAAGTCAAGATGAAAATCTATATGAGGTCATGAAGAAGATTACTGATCTTGTGAAAGTATAAATTGTGGAGGAAGATATTCAGGAGCTACATAGACTACCAACAATAAAAAAGATGAAAGATAATACTAGTAGTTGTAAAGTTTAAAAATATATTTATAAGCGAGAAATGGCTGAAAGAATGGTAAGATATATCCAAAAAGTTTAAGATTAGAGGCTATTGATAAAACCTTTAAAAAAATAAAGTACATTTCATTAAACATTTACCACCATTAACAAAACGTTTTGTATGTAGTAAAAGAGGAATTAAATTTTAAGATTACTTGGGTAGAAAAATGGAAAAGTGTTCATGAGAAAACTGGAAAGTAGCAAGTTGTGGGGAATAAGAAATGAAGAAAAACTGTAAAATATACAGAGGCAGAATAGTAAAATATGGAAAATAGCAAGCTATGGAGAATAAGAAATGAAGAGCTGGAAAATATAAGGATGCAGAATGTTTAATTTGATATGGAAAATAGAAAGGCACAGAGAATAGATATGAGGAAGAACTGGAAAACAGCAAAGTATGGAGAATAAATGAATTGCAAAAGTGGTGAATTAGATATAGAAAATAGAAAGGTATTGAGAATAAGAAATGAAGAACTAGAAAAGATAAAGGTGAAGTGATTGAATGTTTTCTTTTTTTATGTAGGAATAATATACAAATTTATTTTATTTATGTTGAAAATAAATGAATTTCAAGCTTTTAAAAGTATTATATGTAATAATGTTTCATATTTAAAAAGTCTTTGCTAAACATGTGGTACAGATTTTAATACACTACACTTAAATAGAAGTTTAGGAGAAACATTTGAGCTAGATGAAAATGTAGAAGTAGTAATATGGGTTAAAGATGAAGAAACACATATTTTTTACTTAAATGTAAATGGATTGTATGACAAATGTAGATAATGTAATAAAGCAGGTGGTATTGTTGTTTGCATAAAAAGTTGTTCAAATCAGTTAATAAAATATTCAACTATAGCAAACTAGTTTAATCAGCATTTTATAAGTGTTGCTAAAAAAATTATTGGTAAACAACATAAAATTATAGACTGTGTGTGAAAATTCATGCAATCCAAACCCTAAGGCAATATTTTTATACCAAACAAGGTATAATGAAATGAAAAATTATAGTAAATAGTTTTTAAAAAAGGAACAAATAGGTATAGTACTGATAATTTAAAAATTGAAATTATATAAAAAAATATAGATATTGATAAATTGTTATTACATATTTACAAGGTGGTTAGGGCACTCGACTCGCAATCTGAGAGTCGCAGGTTCGAATCCACGTTCCACCAAACATGCTTGCCCTTTAAGCCATGGGGGCGTTATAATGTGACGGTCAATCCCACTATTCGTTGGTAAAAGAGTAGCCCAAGAGTTGGCGGTGGGTGGTGATGACTAGCTGCCTTCCCTCTAGTCTTACATTGCTAAATTAGGGACGGCTAGTGCAGATAGCCCTCATGTTGCTTTGCGCAAAATTCAAAACAAACAAACATATTTACAATATATCTTCCAATGTATAATTTTTCCTAGGAACTTCCATATAGCACAGATACAAAAGAAGACATGATTTCTTTAAATAGTGAGAATATTGAAAAATTTATAAACTCATGTGAATTGAGTAACTTGTATTTAAATATTTCAAAGACAACATATACACTTTAAGTTAAAGGGTGAAGAAACTGAAAATTATATTATTGTTAAAAGAGTTATAATCTGTGTTAAATTTATCACTAGAATCTCAACAAACCCAGCTACCCCAACAGCAACAACAATCTGGAGAATCAGGGCCAATACGGGCAACTCCTTCAATGTGGAGGTGTAGTCGAATAATGCATATGCAGCGAGAACTCCACCCTACAGTCTTGTCCTCATTGGAAGGAATTGTGGACCAGGTGGGTATTAACCCTCTGGATTTGAGTAACTCAAAGTGTGCATGTCATGATCTTTTTTTTTTTTTTACAGTGTAACATTGAGACTTTAATTCAACTACTTTATTAGCAATGTGTATCACAAATCTTGGCATCAAAACATAATTACTAAATCAAATATTGATAATGTACAAGATTTAATTTCAAAAGGGAATGTTTAAATAAATTCTCAATATTTACTTCTGGATCACGTGACACTTATCACTCCAAACTGCCCATTTTAGATATTTTTACTACCCTAATATGATGTTCGGGGATTAACATAAATTATGCTTTTATAGTATAGGTAATGCTAAGATATAAACTAAATTTTATAGCCCCATTATTTTTGTTTTATTGAGATATAAACCAGAAAGTCAAACCCATATGTCATACACTCCTGTTATATGTTGTCTTTCAAAAAATATCATTAATTCTCTCCAATATTTGCTATTGAATTATTCATAACTAATAGAAAAATAAAATTTCAAATTACTTATATCAGTATAAATCTAGCTCATTCTTACAATAGGTTTTGAATTATTGGGCCTACAGATTCATTTTTGCTATTTCTGATTTCACCTGAACTAGGTAACGGAATTATTTTAATCCACTTATAGCTTGCTTAGAAAGCCAGTTAAAATATAATAGTTATAGAACATTATATTCTTTCTACATGATATTATTTGCTTTCCAAATGGTACATTTGAAAGAAATGAAAATTCAGTAAAGTAGTGACATCAATCCAACTAAAAAGTAGGGTTACTTTTTACTGAGACTTTGTCTGCAGAAAAGCACAAGACCCACATATGAGTACTGAATTTCTTGCTTTTATGTATACCTTTTATTTATTGCTATAAAAGTAGCTCAAATTTAAAAACTATAAACATTAAATAAAAGACATTTCTCAGTGAGGTATGCACATGAGCTGGTCATGCACTATGTAATTCAATACTTTGTTTACTGCAGGTTGAGTTGTTATACCCTGTACAAAAAGTTATAAAATTAAATTAAAACTGCTGTAAACTGTTATAAATCTGAGGCTGTTTATGATAAATTATTGTAATTTTTTTGTTAGAATCTACAATAATTCTAGAAATAAAAAAATAGTAATTTAGATTGATTTATTTGATTCATTTTTTTCTGGTGGTTACAAAGTTGGTTAAATGGACCAAGCCTGTATAGTGTTGGGGTAAAGAATATAACTGATAAAATATAAAGTTTCACTGAAAAATAAACTTATGATATTCATTTAGTGGGTTCTAGAAGTTGTGCAAATGAAATTTTAAAACTGCTAGATGAAAAACAGTATTTTTAATCTTAACATGAAAATTATCTTGCACTCAGACTCTGAATCCATAAATTCAAAGACAAATCATTAGTAAAAATACTTAACTAAATATCTGTTTTTGTGCTTACAAAAGACTTGTAATATTTACTAAAAGCTTGTCAAGTTTTATGAAGATATGTGCTACTTAAAGCTTTTAACACTCATGGTCACATAGTGGTTGTGAGGTTAGTTAAAATCTTCAAGCCTGTATACAGAGGGTTAAACAATAACATGCATATACCATCTGTATATATGTTATTGTTTAATGCCAATTTTATACAGATTGTTTTGTTTCCAAAATCAATCAGTAGTTTTTTTTGATAAATTAAAAACACATGTATAATATCACCAAGACTACTTTAAGACAGACTTTGAAATTACAGTTTTGTTTATAAAAAGTTTAAAACTACTGATTATCTATGAGAATCAGCCAGCAAAAACAAAGACTTTTCACAACTTCTGGTGGAAAACAACTTTAATAAGTCTAAACTATGTTTAGAACTGGTATATAATTTTCCATTTATCAATAAAACAACTTAAATATAAAATATGTATTATAGTTCCTAAATATTTCTCATTAGGTTTAAAGATAACTTGGTTTTATACTGATTCAAGTACTGGTATTTGTGATTTAGCAAACAGGTTATCATGTAGCATGTCCTAATAAAAAATATGGACAACAAATATCATTTAGTCTTTCAAAGTAGTCCTTATGCTAACACCATCAAGAAAAATAAAAATTTAAACCTAACCTTTATCTTTTTCTATGTTGACCAACCTTATAACAACCAGTCAACCATGAAAGTTATCCATATTATAACTTTTAATGAGGTAATGGTATCTTCATAAAATTTGGCAAGCTCTTAATAATCATTGCAAATCTTTTCTACACAAAAAATAAAAGTTTTTAATTAAGTATTTTTATTAAAGATTTGTTTGTGAATATATGGGGGTCAGAGTGTTGATTAATCTGAGTGCAAGGTGATATTCACATTAAAAATACTATTATTCATCTTACAGTTTCAGATTTCATTTGCATAATATCTGAATGAATATCAAACTTTTTACTTCTCTAAAACTTTATATTATTATCTGTGGTTTTCTCTACCCTAACTCTATGCAGAGTCGGTCCTTTTCACCAACCTTGTAACCACTACAAAAGTATGAAATAAATCTAAATTATCCTTTTCTTCCTTTCTAAAATGACTGCTGTCAGGTTTTTATATTTAGGCTGGATTCTTTACAGTAGGTGTCTGTGACTTGTTGGCGATAAATTTCAGCAATAAATAGACAGCACACAATCCCCTTTTTTAAAAATATTATATATTCAAAACAAGTTAAACATATGTACAAAAAGTTCCTTACACAATTGGTTACCACATTTGAATCTAGAGCTTTAAATAATTCTCTTTTTTTTTGTCAAAAGTTCACACAGACTGATTCAATTAGTTTAGAACCCAACTGAATTATTTATTCTCTCCTCTGTTACCACAATACAATCAGTGATAAATTCACTTACATTACACTATGGTTACCACAGTTGTATCCAGAGATTTAAATAATTGTCTCCTTTTCATCAAAGCCCACACAAGCAGGTTAATTTACTTTAGAACATCCTTTGACAAGACAAGTTATTCTTCATTATCTCTGTTGTTACAATACAAACTGTGAAATGTTCACTTTAGAAATCACTCATTACTGCTAAACTGATAATCATGCAATCTAACTTCACTTTTACTTTCACTAACTTTCTTCATTTTCTCCGTATCCGCACATATTTATAACATGGAACAAAAAAATCTAGAAACATCTAGCCCCCTAGTAACAACAATATTAAACATAATGAGAAAGACTTAGAAGCTTTGAGTAATATGACATCAACAATATTACAAAAGCCTAGTACAACAATTAAACTACATACACAACGTGTTACTCATACAGAGTTACATAATGGAACTTGTCATAATTATTGCTTTAAAAATAATCAACTTTTAACACTTTTGATTTAAAAACTAAATAGTTATTAAATATTAAGTCACTAAATAAATTAAATAATAACTTAAACTAAACAGTCTTGTATATCCAACAACTGCAGATTGTAACAGAAAACTACAATTGTTTATTCTAAATAGCTAAAGGCTCGTAGCAGTCTACATATTTTTGTACTCAATTTTATTGTTTTATTGCCCTTTGAACTGTGTCTACCAATAATCTTTTGACATAAGCTGTAACTCACTTGATGAATATATAGCTCAACTTACCATATTGAATGACTTAAAGCACAAGGTACTTGCAAGCATACTTTGTGGGGAAAGATTTTTTTTTCATTATCCTACCTAATCTAACCTAGTATTTTTCTAATTTTTACATTTTAGGTACTTTTATAACAATTAATAAAAAACGTACATGCAAAACAAGAAATTTACTACTTATATTTGGCCTCTTGTTTTTTCATGCTGTCAGCCTGCCGATGAAACTTAAGACTACTTTTTTGTAATTGGTACTAGTTCATTAAATAATCTGTGTCTATAAATTCCTCCTAAAATTCTGTTATCTTTACTTCTGGCAACAGAGTACAATTTTATTGTCTTGAGTGACTTATCCATCACTATGTCAATGTTCTTTTTTTTAGTCCTTTTATTGAAATGGTTCCTATGTGTGATCCAAATTATGATAACTAGTTGCATTACTTTGAATTACTTTGGTAATTTGTTGTCCAGCTTAATACTTGAACCAAAACAATCCTAGTGCTTCAGTATCCTCAGTACATTTAGAAATATTGAAACGTTTATTGTCATCAGCTGTCGGCCTGCTGATGAAACTTAAGCCAACGTTTTTGTAATGGTAGTACTTGTACATTAAATAATTTTAATTGATTTGAAGAATAGAATGCACATAAGTACACAGAATAATAACATACACAAAACAAATAATGTCCCATAACTGTTATAAGTTAACTAACTTTAGGAATAAAGCATAAGTGTCTTAAGACAATTCCTTTTTCCTATTTGATCCAAACTAAATGATATCAACTTTCAATCTGTAAGCAAAATAACTTAACATCTCTGTTGAGAATAAGTTAGCATTATACATCATTCTGTAAATTAATACTTTATCTTTTTATTGGTTATAAAAATATAATAGAAAACATCAGAGAGAATTATTGGCAAATTGTGAAAGAGAGGATGTGACAGGTGAGTGTGGCAAGTGGGTTTGAGTTTCAAGCTTATGTCTCCATAGAAAAATAAAAAAGCTTTCAGGTTATAAAAGTGACTTTACTTTTGTAATATCTATGCTATAATAAATAATTTATGTGAAACTCAGAACATCAGAGAGGGGTGATGAAAAAAAAAAAGATGGGTGAGACATAGCAAACAATTGTCACAGTTCTCATACACGGGAAAATTGAGGATTTACTTAAATATTTCCCTATAATATTACGAAATTGAAAGCTATATAACATTAAAATTCAATTTATTAACTATGTTTTGATGATAAGTTTATTCATATACATTGATAATAAAGTAGTATAATTAAATTTTGAATGTAATTCTATAAAAGGTTGTGACATGTGCACTTTGACCTAATGAGAAGAGTTATTTTATAGGAAATCATTCAATTTCACTATTATTCTCCTGTAAAATGTTGGCTTCCACAACTGATGTTGGTTACATATTCGATAAATATGTTAGAGAAATAAAACTGTTGTGACTCTCTCACTACAGGCTCAGTTGATTCGACCTAAAAATTGACCTTAAACTTACCTTTATAACTTGTAATATGTTTTGTGTATCTTCACAAAATTTTGCAAGCTGTCAGTAAGCATTAAGAGTCATTTGTAGACAAAATATTAGAACTTTTAATGAAGTATTTTCACCAAACATTTCCTCCATGAATATATGCTCCGAGTGCAAAGTGATTTCCATGTTAAGATTAAAAATACTTTTCTTCATCTGAAAAATCTCAAATTTTGTTTGCACAATCTTTAAAACCTCCTAAATAAATTTCCTACATTTTTTCAGTAAAATTTTATATTGTTATGTTATTTTCTTTACTTTAACTTTACAAAGTTGGTCAATTTGACTGACCTCGTAACACTGTCCCTATCTACTATCTAGCGAAACCACAGCCAAGTGAACTATGTGTAACTAATATTCTTGCCACATAAATTGTAAAACACCTGGCAAACGTGTAGTTCACATTACCCTATTGAATTAGGTAATGCACAAATTACTTGAAAACTGTAACCTTATCTAATGTAAAAAGTTTCTAATTGTTTACATTTTAGTTGCTTTTATAATAATAAATAAAGAATACACATGAAAAACAAGACATATAGTTCTCACTTGAATCCCCCTCTTTTCTTTTTGCTGTTAATAAAACTTAAGCCTACATTTTTATACTAATGGTACAACTACACTAAATAATTTTTATTCAATTAAATAATGAACCTAGAAATATGCACAAAGCAAACAATGTTCTATGACCATCATAATTTGTCTGTCTTTCTAACTATGTGATAAGTGCTTTATAACTTTAGTTAAACTTGTTGAGGTGATTCCTGTGAGGAACATTTTTGAACTGGAGGAGAAATATAAAATTTTCTACACAAAACAGTGTAATATAATATGTCATTTCATGGATTAGAACTTTGGCTTTTTATTGGTTATGAATAATAATAGTATTAAATGTCAGAGAGAACTATTGGCAATTTCTGAAAGAGAGGATGTGACAGGTGGGCATGGCAAGTGGGTCTGATTTTCTATTTTTTAGCTGTGTAACCAAATAAAATGGAAGGCTATAAAAATTATGCTTTGCCTGAGTAATGACAATATAATGAGTAATTTATTAAATTTTGTGCCTCCCAGTGGCACAGCGGTATGTCTGCAGACTTACAACTCAGAAACTGTGCTTCGATACCCATGGTGGGTAGAGCACAGATAGCCCATTGTGTAGCTTTGTGCTTAACTTCAAACAAACAATTAAATTTTGTACTTCTTGGTGGGGTGGTAAATAAATTAGAGAAGAGGTAATTCCAAGAGAGCAAATGTCACACTTCTCATATTGGAGAAATTAAGGATTTTTTATAATATTATCTTATAAAATTAAGAACTTAAAACTTGTATAATATTAAAATGTGGATTATTAGCTGCATTTTTATACCAAGTTTATTTGTATACCATGATAAGAAATTAGTTTAATTAAATTTTAAATGTAATTTAGTAAAACCTTGTGACATGCTCAGAAAAGGATGCCTATAGCGAGAGGTTTGACTGAAATTTACCCCGTATTTTCCAAATCTTAAATTTGTTTAATCTCATCCTATTGTCTTCAGAAAATAAGACAAAGAACTTGTAGTCCTTTAACTGTTAAGCCTTGGATAATATTATAACCTTCATTAAGATCACCTCTTAACTTTCTTTTCTTAGGAGAAAAAAATAAGATAATCCTTCTATCTCATGAATAATCCTAGTAGACCTTTTTTGTGATATTATAAAAGCTTTCAAACTATTTATTAGATAAAATTAATGTGATAAAACCTGTGATCATGTGAAGATAAAACATGAGGGTGGAGAGTCCCCAGTTTATGAATTAGTCTGTTTTCAGATCATTCTCTTTGTACAGTATCCTTTTTTTAGATAAATTAGACAAAAACTGCATTCAGTATACCAAATGAGGTCTAACTAGTAATTCTTATAGAGATAATTACATTTTTAAACTTCTAATCACTATGTCTATAAAAACACCTTAAAATTCTATTATCTTTCCTTCTGGCAACTGAGCACTATTTCATTGTCTTGAGTGACTTTTCCATCACTATGTCAAGGTCCTTTTTTCAGTCCTTCAATTGAATGGTTCCCATGTGTATTAAGTGTGCAATCCAAATTATGATAATCATTTCATTACTTTGAATTAATTTGTCAATTTGCCATCTACTTGTCCAACTTATCATTTGAACCAATTCATTCCATAGTGCTTAAACATCCTCAGTGTAATTAGAAATATCGAAAAGTTTATTGTCATCAGCAGATTTTACTCATTTTTTAATTGTGCTTCTGTCAATATCATTATTAATTGACACAAGAAGCAAAGGTTGAAATGCTGATCCCTGAGGCTCAGTAATAGGAGCTCAAATATCATGTTAACTTCTTTCATTTTTGGTATGTGATACGAATGACTATGGAAAGTATAGACCAGTTAGTAGTATTTCTGTTGTGAGAAAACTTTGAGATAATCCAGTAGTTTTTGGTCTCCTTATCTAAGGATATTAACTTATTGGAAAGGATTCATAGAAGAACTACTAGAATGATTCTGGAAATGAAAGCATTATCTTATAGGGAGAGGTTAAGACCTATTATTTTCTCTTGAGAAAAGAAGGGTAAGAGGTGGTGTTATTTACATGTAATAGGTTATCCATGAAATAGACAGGATAAAGACCTCTGATTTCTTTGTGATATAAGCTTGTTGTTGTTGTTGTTGAGGATGATTAATTTATAGAATGAGTTGCCCTAGGTAGTAGTGGACACTAGCACTTTTCAGGAGTTTAAGAGGGGAATCGAATGTTTCTGAAAAGTAAAGGATGGGTTTAAATTTTTAATTTTTCCAAGGGTGGGTATGCAAGGGAAGCCTTGAAAGACTAAATGTTTCTTTATTATCTTTAGACTATGTTATTAACCATCTGTTCACTGGCTTGGTCAATGTGACCAAACCTGTATCTGTGAAGCTATATATAATGAAGTTTACTATAATTCTAAATGTACTACTGAGGTTAATAAAACAACTTTATTATCAATGTATGGCAGTAAACTTGGCTTGAAAATGTAGTTTATAAATCAAATTTGTATAGTACCTAAGTTTTAACTTCTTAATTTCCAAAAGAGAGATTTAAAAATTATCAATCTTCATTTTATTGTGTCACAAGATGCATCTGAGCTTTGATTTCTCCCTTTCAGAATTTTCTAACATCAAAAATAGGCAGATGCACTTTCAAACCAATTAGAAGCACAAACTATATATATAATTTAAAGCAAGAACCTGAAATTTTAACCTCCCACATTCTTGATTCATTGACATATCAATAAATTTGTCATACCTGCCATAGAAGCCCTCCCTCTAATTCTGACTTTTGAGATTGTTTAGTGATCAGCTTTATGCTGCTGACAGGCATGTTTATATAGAATAGAAATGTTGATTTTCATTGTATAAATCTTACAAGTTGTTATTTATCATTCTCACCATAAACCATTAGTCAGCAAAGTATTTTGTTTTTGGTAATCAAAGGTTATAGGAATTTTGTATAAAAACATGAATGGTTTATTTATTGCCAAAATAACTTATTAATAGGTAATGTTTTGTGCTACTGTTCTTCTTCAGATCTAAATATAGACTATTAAAGATTTGAAAGAGACACAAAGAACATCACATGGTTTTAATAATACTATACACTTTGGTGATTTTGTACAACAATACTTTTAATAAAGAACTCTGTGATGTTATAAAAAACTTTCAAACTATGTAACAGATAAAACTAAAATAATGTGATAAATCTTGTGATCATGTGAAGATATAACACTGCTAAAATTAAAGAAATGTTTATTTAATCCATGAGGAGGGAGAGTCCCCAGTTTAAAAATTAGTCAGCGTTCAAGTCATTGTCTTTGTACAATATCAGATGACACATATTTGACTCTTACTATAGAGAAGTTACTGATGTTATTTTTGGACCTACTGAAGGGATGGTCTTTATCCAGTCTTCTTATTGGACTAAGATGCTACTGGATTCTATTGCCTAGATTGCAATCTGTTTGACCAGTTTATAATTTTTCAAGTTGGTTGCATAGAATACAGTAACTCTGCATTGGGATATGCAAGTGAAGGACTGCCATATATTGAAGGAGTGCATTTGAGTATTATTATTCAAGTATATACAAGTGACATGCCTGTTTCATTCACACAGTTGAATACCAAGTATGTTTGGATTATTGGTATTGGATGTCAAAAGTTATGCACTAGAAGGCTACAAAAATTTGTGTTGTGTCGGTAAGATATTAAGGTATGATCATTAAAAATAATGTTGGTGATTGAATCTTCTGTGAGTAACTTGTAGCTATTATGACGATATTTTTGTCTTTTTGTTTCCAGGATGTTATATTAAGATGAGAGGAATTTGATTTTTATTGTATTTTGCAATAGGTCTTAAAAGTAATTTATAGGATTGAAAATTCACATTAAAGACTGCCTTGGATACAAGAGATTTTTGGGTACTCTTTTTGGTGAAAAACTTAGTCGTTTCTTGTGTTTTTATATTGAATTTGCCATCCTCACTGCATAATCTGCTAAACACACTTGTAGGAATTTTTTAACCTATTTATAGCTTACTTAGAAATCTGGATAAATTACAACAGTTTTGGGACATTATATTCTAGTGACTGATTCTAAAATGCATATTTGAAAGCTAGATGAATTCTTTTCTTGGACAGCCAAATATGTGAGACTTAAGACTTATGGAAGAACATCAATTTTTCACTCTTGTAAATGAACTCAAGTATGCAGTAAGTACTGCATATCCTTGTTTTTATGTATATATTTTATGTTCTGTTATATATATATATTTAACAAAAGTAACTAAAAAGTAAAAATTAGAAACTTCTCAGCTTAGCCTAACTAAACTTCAGTAAAATAAAATACCTGACATTTCACTGTCTTAAGTAAGATGTAAAACATGACACTCAGATCATATGCTGTTTAATTTAGTTGTACAGGAAACAGCTAATGGGTTCTCAATGTACTTTATTGTTTTTGACTTAAGGATTACTGTTCCAGTGGATACAAAGTACAGCAACAAAACAACAACATAAAATTAAAAGAAACAAATGTGAAAAGTTTAACAGGTGAAACTGTTGAGATAAGTAACTAGAAATTTTCTTATCAATACTACAATTAGTTCAGAGGACAAAATGGTATTTTTTTTTCTTTCAACTTTTATTTCACAGTTCAATTATGATTTTATTACAGTTAGTTTTAGTGAGAGAAAATATTGGACCAAATGTAAAGTTTACCAAAAAACTCACTTTTGATATTCATTTATAAGGTTTTAGTGGTTAAACAATTAAATATGGCAACTGTAAAATAAGAGGAAGTATTTTTATTCATAGTATGAAAATCACCTTTCACTCACAGTGACTAGTTAAAGTCTCCGGAAATAGAGAAATCTATAGTAGAAATACTTTATCAAAAACTGATTTTTTTATACAACCAACTTAGTGTTTACTAAAAGTTTGCCCAGTTTTGTGAAAATACACATAGTAAATTCAGAGTTTATTATATATAATAAAGTAAAAATATGTATAGTTTCACAGTTTCATAATTGGTCAAACAGACCAACTTCTTACTTATAGGGTTAAAATAAAAGCGTTATAGATGGAATATAGAAAGTGGAGTATTAACTAAAATTACAGTAACATTTCATAACAAGATGATAATTTTCCAATGGAAAAAAAAAAACTATATGAAAGAAATTTTCACAAAGAGATCAAGCAAAATGAACTGTAAAGCTAAAGATAATTTTCAAGTCCAATTTTGCTTTTGTATTTTAATTCTTTTTAATTTTTCAGCTTTTGAAAATAAAAATATATACTCTAAATTGTAAAGTAGATTGACTAATAAAATTTTTTTTTATCATATTAAAAATAGACACTTAGAAAATAGCTAAAATTTGTATTAAGTAAAGGTAAAATACAGTAAAAGCCAGTTTCTCTACGCTTTTTGTCTCAGTATAACCAACTTTGGACTCATAATTTAAGAATTAGCAAAATTTTTGCTATAAAATCTTTTGTCTTGTAATAAATACAGATGGTTTGGTTCCGAGAAAATTGGTACGAAGAGGTTCTTCGCCAGCTTCGTCAGGGCTTAGCTAAGTGTTACGCTGTTGCTTTTGAGAATAGAGGAGCTGTCTCTGAAGCTACTGTTACACCACATACTTTGAATTTTGTGAGGAAATTGGTGTCAACATTTGGTGTTGGTATTGAAAATGTGTCTAGTGTATCAACCACTTTCTTCAGCGCTGCTTCTGAATCCCTAGCACGGCGAGCACAGGCTACAGCCCAAGATCCAGTATTTCAGAAAATGAAGGGACAATTTACAACAGATTTTGATTTCAAGTAAGTAAACTATTCATTGGATCATACAACTTTTGAAATATATCAAATTAAATAGAACAATAAACTGTTTACTTTTTAAAGCAACTTATAAAGTCATCAATGAATTATTTGTATGCATAAGGCTTCTAAAAACTATTCTTGCTTCTTAACATATCTTGCTGTTAAAATCATAATTTTGTAGTATAGTGAAAACATATAGTTAAAAACATGTATTTTAGATTACTAATTTTTTATGATCACAACAATTTAGTTTCGGTAGTGCTGTTCGAAGATATATTTAGCTTCAGTAGTGTTATTTTGTGATATACTTAACTTCAGTAGTTCTATTTTAAGATGTAGGTTTATGTTTTTGTCATGTAATTAGCATCAGTGTTCTAAGCTATAATTAGTGATATTTCAAGGTACAGTATTGCTGCTTTTGACACATACTTAGATTCTGTAATGTTGTTTTCAGAAAAATGATTAGCTCTAGGGTTGCTGTTTTTGACGCATACTTAGCTTCTTTAGTGCTATTTTCAGAGAAATAATTAACCCTTTCACTGTGGCTGGGCATATATTTCCCACTGCTCTGGGAAATATACATCCCAGCTGCAGTGAATGGGTTAACTCTAGGTTTACTGTTTTTGACACATACTTAGCTACTGTAGTGCATTGTTCTAGAACATTGCAATTTAATTGATCTGTGTGTTTTCTCTTTTTTTTTAGAATTAATTCTGAAATTGTGTTTTTGAAAGATGCAGATGAATCACACATGTAATATATTAGTTAAGATAAAAAGGTTGTGCAGTACCATTATAGATCATCACATTTGTATACAGTTTCTCCAGAACTATTTTAAAACCTTAATAAAATCCTTTGTACAAGTACTATCACAAAGTTTTATAGAAATTTCACTTAACAATTTTACTGTACAAAGAAAATATCATATTTCAAATAATGAGATATTCTTGTTATTCACAGGTAGCTATTTATTACAAACTGTAGTCTTAATAGACTTTTTATGGCATTTTATTACAACGTAACTTAAGTTCTTTGATTCTTAGTGCCCCTGGAGCTATGAAACTTCACAATCTGATCATGAAACTGAAGAAGTGGATCAAGATTTTAGAAGCCAAGACCAAGCTTCTTCCAAAGTAAGACAGAAATATTTAATATGTAATCAGTTACTAGGAAAATGAGCAAATAAAAATGACAAAAAGGGAGGAAATACAAAGCAGTAGAAAGTTTTTGATGTAATATAAGTAGTTATTTATTTTGCAGTAAGTGTGTTAATAAGTCTAATCAGGTGGAAAACGAAGTCTTACAATAAATATTAAAAGCATGGTAATACCAAAATCATCTTTAATTATGGATGTTTTGGAATTTCCTTAAATTCCATCGTCAGTGTTAAAATCTCAAAAAATGATATTTGTTTATAAAATTCAAACTACAAAAAAAAACACTAGCTATTGAGTGAGTTTTCATATTATATTGGAAGTTTATAAAGAACAGATTTAAACAGTAACAATATAATGAAATGTATGATGAAACATGTGGCATACACATGTTTAATAAATAACATTGTTAAGAGAAACTATTATAGAGAAAGGCTTAAATATAAATATAAACACTATCTTTAAAATAATAATAATAAATATCAAGTAAAAACACTGAGAGTCCAGAATTGATTACATTAATGACAACAGGAAAGAGTTGATGTTATTATTTAGGGTTGGGTGATCATTGAAAATGGAGAGACTTTCTTTAATAAAGAATTCAAAGTTTTCTAGAAGTATGGGGTGATTGTTATTCTCACTGTGCAATTGGATACAAGACTCAGTTGGATTAGTTAGCTTATATCTGCTTCTAGCTGAAATTCCCACATATTTGTAGGAGACATGTAGTTTTACCAATATAGATAGCTTTACAGCTACCACAAGTGTATTTATATACAACCCACAAGCACATAGGAATGGGTAAAACATCTTTGGTTTTAAACATATTTTTTATTCTAAATATTGACATAAATACTAAATGTAACTTAATTTATGGGTAATATGTTTTGATTATTTTTTTTAATTTGATATTTGAGTTTAAAACGTTGTTTGCCAATGAAAGGAGTGATAAGAACTAGTGGGTATTTTGAAACAGTGTCTGACTTTTTGTTAGGTTCTAGTTTGTTAAAAGTTTCATGTGATAGAATGTAATAAATTAAGGGGATTACCATTACTTTGTTATTTGTTATGCTGTACAACTGCTACAACTCTTGCAAGCATAGTGCCTGATCTGTGGTGCAGCTAGTGGTCCCAAGGGTGCTGAGACCCTACATTTTCCAGATGTTATGTGATAGAAGTATCAGGAGACACCAGGGAGTGTCTGACATTACAGCAAGCCTGTAGAGAAGTAGGGTGATGGTATAAACACTGCATTACCTGCACAGTGAGTAAAAATCATCCTAGCCAAGGAAAACTGTCAGTGAGTTGTAGGTTCTCCACTTATGAGAATAGCCATGGATATTGCATTTAAAGCCAACAACAGTAATTGTTGCACCCTCATTCAAATTGATTACTACATTGGCTGAACCACATCCATTAGCTCAGACAGTTGCCATCAAATTGGTTGAACAGTGGATAGTTCACATATGAATACCAGAGAATATCCATATTGATCAAGAAGCAGATTTCAACTATCAGCTGTTTGCTGAATTATATAAGTTACTGGATGTGTTAAAGATTAGTATTTTACCATATTATCTTAAATCTGATATTTTGGCTGAGAGCTCATTGAAACTGTGAATTGTATCCTTTCTAGGCTTGTGAGCTTGGATAAAATTGACTAGGATGATTGTGTGCTGTATATAATAAAAGCATGTTATGCATTACAGCAGCAGTCAACCTCTTAAGGTTGAGAGTTGAAGTTAAGCTCCCAGTAACTCTCATGTATGGCCCTCGACCAGCTGAAAAATTTCTGTAATGTCTGCAAGAATACTGATTTTGTTATAATATACATTAGTCAATGCACATGAGTTTGCTTGTCAACAGTTTGGGAAAGTGAATGAAAGACAGAAAAGGACAAGTGATAAGACAGTTGACCCTTAGTATATGGGCCTGGCTCCTCTGCAAATGTCACAACCTTTTGCAGTGTTATATTCAAAATTTAATTAAACAATTTTATTATCAATGTGTGTTAATAAACCTGGTTTGAAAACATAGCTTATATTTGATATATTCATATTATCTAAGTGTTAATTTTTTAATTTCAAAAGGAATTATTTAAAAAATTCTCAATCTTGACTTTCCTGTCATGTGTCACATCTGAACTCTGATTTCTCAATTTCAAAAATATACATATAACTTCAGTGATAAAGTTTTACAGCTTCTAACTCATTGAAATCATAAACTGTATGTAATTGTAAGTAGTAACCTAAAATTTGAGCCTCCAATTTTTGTGGTTTGCTGAGATAGTAATAAGATTATTAAACCCACCAGAGAATCTCCCCCTCTGTTTCTCTGAATTCTAGATTCATTGCTAATCAACCAATAGAAAGAGCAAATTCTCTTCTATGTAAATGTTGTAGTGGTACTATTTAATTTTTGAGCTGAAAGCCATTAGTCAAGGACAATTCTATGATATGGGCAGACTTAGTACTCCAAACAATAACAATTTTACTTAACCTATTTATAGCTTAATTGGAAAGCTGGATATCTTATACTACGTTTGGAACATACTCTTATCGTGACTGATATATTTGAAAGCTACATTATTATTTTTTTGAGTTCCAACTTTATGAGAAACAACAAGGGTTATCAAGCTTTGTTGCTTAACTGCAAAAACTGCCTTGAGTGTTTGTGGGTACAAATCATAGTTTTTATTTATGTTTTTTATTCATAGTTATATATTGTTTAACAAAAGTAACTAAAATGTGATAATTAGAACTCCTTAGTTTATGTAACAAAACATAAATTTCATGAGCTCTGCAGATGAGGAAAATGAGTTCTTCAAGTTTATGATATGGGGAACCTGACTGTATGTTTATGTTAGCTGATTTTGTTATTATCTACATTAGTCAAAGTACTAGAATAAAACCATAAAATTTCAAGAAAGCTGATGTGAAAAGGTTAGAAGCTGTTATGATAACTAATTTGAGATTGTATGTTACAATATGTAGGGCCATTATAGACAAAAATGTGATATTATTCATTTTATTTCAACATTTTTATTTCATTGTACAATGATGATTTTGCTATCTGTTGCATGGAACAGGGATACTCCCAGATATTTTTGATACAGTTTTCTGATTGGACAGCTACAGAGAGAGTCAAGATTTATTGTGGTAGTCTCATCTTTGTTCAATAATCAACATTCTGCTCTGTTTTATATGCCATTTTTACTTAACTTGTTGCTCAGCAGTAAGTCTTGAGGCTTATGATGCTGAAAATCGGGTTTTGATACCCATGGAGGACAGAGCATATTATGTAGCTTTTTGCTTAAAAACAACAAACAAACAAATTAACAACAGTCATTCATTTACTTTATTTTTTAACATTAAAATGTTATATATCTACTAATAATTAATCAGTAAAATGTTTAATTTCTGTGTATATTTATCTTTTTCATCTTATCATTACAAGTCAGATTCTTAGATGTTAAGTGTTTTATTCCACAAGTGTCTTTTATATGCAATGCTTCTTTTAGTCTAATTGATTGAAATAAATAACTAATGAAAGATAAAAAGATACTGTTGAGTTTAATATGCTATCTTTCTTTTTGAATTTACAATTAATGTAACTGTTGTGTTATCTTTATAAAAAAAAAAATATAGATAGATACTTATGTTGTTAATTTTGCTTCAGATTATATATTGTTTGTGTATTAAAATCTTAACTAAAATTCAGTCAGTAAAAGTAATCAACATAGGAATGAACTTCATGCAACTGTATGACCAGTCTGCCTCATAAGGATGTTTGTTCTTTTTCTGATGTTCTGATCTTTATAATAACTTCTAAGTCCAAATTGTTCACTACTCATTTAAGTGTGTTCACAGATTTATATAGATGAGAAATTAAAATTAAGTGCAGTATGGAATAAATCAGTCATATCATTTTGGCTGTTATTTTAAGGAAGAGCTATTTGCACTGTGCCTGAAAATGTTATAATTATTAAATATTATTTAAAACATATTCCTGCAACAACATAGTTGGATTAGTGAACCAACTGATGATATATCAAGTATGCCTATTATCAGTATGCAATCTTACTGCTTAAATTTTTATAGATATTTTTCTATTGACTAATATAGTGGAGAAAGAAATGTTTTTAAAATGTAACAATGTATGCTCTCTATTAACAAAATATAGAAAGTGTTGTAAAAATGTCTGCTAGATTCACGTGCTTTACTTTCACACATTGTATTTATCCATTAAAATGCATACAGGATTTTGGTGAGCTCTTAATCTTATTTTTATATGTATATTATTTCAAATAAAAAAGTAAGTGATAAAAAAATACTTATTGTTCAAATGCTGAAAGCCAGCAAACTATTGGGAACCAATAGGCATAAAAATTGTTATAAAAATCAATATATTTTTATAACAGTTGTTTTTTGTATTCATTATACAGTTAAAATAGATAAAAACTGTATTATTTTGTGGATACAACCAACATCTCTTAAAACTTATTTGGAGTTTACTTCAAGATATTTATTTTATAATAAAAGTCATTATTTTGAAAAAAGCTACCTTCTGTTACCTAGTGATAAAGTTTGAATGTATAATAAACATGTTACTGATTGTAAAGAATTGTACTGAATTTTGATTCTTGTTGAATATAGTCTAAAATATGAATTGATATCAAATTTAGTAATGCACAATGTTAAACTTCAACAAAGCTCATGTATACTTATAGACTAACAGATAGATGGTTAGGTAGATACAAATATATAAAGTGTTTTAGTACACAATAACGAATGTTAAAACTAAGAGAAATTAACTTCTATAGGTTTGAAAACATCTGTTAAAACTTTATGAATTGAAGGTAATTATAATTTGTTCTTGTATCTAGGTGGTGTATGATCGTAAAAATTGGTAGTGTAATTATAATACTGGTATTCTACTAGTTAAGATGTTCAGTTTGAAAATGTGTCTCAGTTATAAAAATATAGAAGAACCAACAGCTTTGACAGCTTCTGAATTAGTAATTTTAAGTTGGTACTGATTAACCCCCCCCCCCTTTATTGTTAGGTCCTTCTTGATAGAAGAGAAATGTCGATTTTTGAGTAACTTCTCTCAGCAGACAGCAGATGTGGAGATGCCAGGAGAATTTTTGCTTCCCAAGGTAATTCATTCTGATTCCTTTTATAGTTACTGTATTCTAGACTGATTGCATTTTAATATTATAGGCTGGTGATTAAGCACATACCAAAATAAAAAAACAAAAATTGAAAAGTAGTTTGCACAATTCAAAAACTCTTGAAAATTCATTTATCAGTTATTTTTTTTAATATAAATAACCTTTAGAAAAACTAATATGACATATTTTAATTCTTACACATCTTTCTTTTTTTAGTTAAATTTTCATAACAGAATAGGTCATTCATGATTTTTTACCTTGCCTGTAATGCTTATATTGATAATAGTAACACATATTTATGGTTTTAAATTCCACTCTAAATTTCAAATTATTTTTCCTGTTTTAAATCATAAAAAGAATATGATCATATATAACTCTTTCATATTTTCACTTAAAAAGTATAGAAAAATGCCAAAACAAGTTATGAATATTAAGCTTGATAATTTATTTACAGCTGTAAATTTTATACTTGCACCATGAGTAGCTAAATATGTTTGCCACATGATAGTGAATGGGAGTAAAAGTTTTTTCTCCTTAAAAAAAAGATGTTATTCAAAATTTTGATTGAGTTGATGACATACTTAATTTCAGTTATTAATTTAATAACAGAAGACATCAGATGATTTATTTATTACTTTACATTTTCAAGTTCAATAATAGGTTGTTGTATTTATGTTTTAAACACCATTAGTGGAGATCAAAAACATTGAAATAGAAAACAAGGCAAAGAAATTAGACAACATGTTTTCATTTTCTGGTTCAAGTATAGATATCTTGTTTGAAATCAGATCAAAGTGGTGACTTTATATACCTATTATTATTTTCTTTAATATTTGACAAATGGTTAATCAGTGTATTTCACTTGAATTATTTTTGCCTTTATGATTTGAGAAACAACCTAATTTGTTTCTTCTGTTTTTACCTTTAAAAAAGCATAACCATTACTATGTAAGGATAGCCCGTTTCATGCCCAAAGTGGAAATAGTCCAAAAACACCACACTGCAGCTCGTCGTCTCTACATCAGGGGTCACAATGGCAAGGTAGTTCAAAGAATTATTTCTGTTTAACACAAAAGAAATATATGTTTTGCATAATTTAAGTTAAACTAGACCTTGAGTAATGGAAATTTCACACACCATATTGAAGTAATGTTTGTAGTTCTAACAGTTTTTAATAGTATGAAATGTGAAACAATCTAAAGTTTAGGATCAGTTTGTGGATCAGTGGTAAGTTTACAGATTTAGAATTCTAAAATCTGTGTTTCAATTCCTCTCAAAAACAGCAACAACTTCTTTGTATGCCATTGTTAGTGTGGTTTTTCTTTCTCTCTTAGGTGTATCCATACCTAGTAGTGAATGATTCTTGTCTTAGTGATGCACGTCGGGAAGAAAGAGTCCTACAGCTTTTGCGCATGCTAAACCACTACCTTGGAAAACAGAAGGAAACTGCAAGACGTTTCTTGAATTTCACTGTCCCTAGGGTAGTAGCTGTTAGTCCTCAGATGAGATTAGTGGAGGATAATCCTGCCTCTGTCTCTCTTTTGGATATCTACAAACAGGTAAATGTCAAAACATCAATCTTCTAGAAACCTGATTTCTGTTATATTGCTGTGTAAAGTTTTATTTTTCAATGTTTCAAGGAGATTTATTAAAAAACAATTTCATGCCAAAGTATCTTTATTAGGTACAATGCCTTGTAAAAGTATCCCCCCCCCTGCAAAGTTTCCATATTTTGTTGCTGTAGGAGCTTGCAATCATGAGACTTTCAAATGGGATTTTATATTTATAGTCTACACAATCTACTACAAATTGAGAAAGCTTAAAAAAAACGTTGATATTATGTAAGCAAATTAGATTTTCAAAGAAGATTAGAATATTATCAATTGCATAAGTATTCAACCCCTTTGCTACAGCAACCCTAAATCACTTCAGGTGCAATAGATTAGTTTGAAAGGTCACAAAATTGGTGTAATGGTCTCTGTCTTTGTGTAATCAAAGTGGTTTAACTTGAGTTCAGAGTAAATGCTTCTTTTCAAACCACAACTCAAATAGTAATAAGATACACCAACCATAAAGACCAAGGAGCTTTCCAAACAAGTCAGGGATAAAATAGTAGAGAATCACAGATCAGTAGAATGTTACAATAAAATTTCAAAGTTGCTTATTATCCCTTTGAATAGAGTGAAGCCCATCATACCATTCCATCACTACCCAGAACAGGCTACCCTTTCAAACTAAGCAGCCAAGCAATGAAAGATTTTCAAAATTCCATGACTGAGATGGGAGTCGGTGTTAATACATCGACAGTATTCTGGTCTCTATACAAAACTGGCCTGTATGGGCGAGCGGCAAGAAAGAAGCCATTACTGAAAATAAATCATCTTAAATCTCATATGGAGTTTGCAACAAAGCATATTAATGATACTGCAAACATGAGGCAGAAGATTTTGTGGTCAGAACAGACAAAAATTGAGTTTTTGGTCTAAATTCAAAACGTTACGTCTGTTGCAAGCTCAACACAGCACATCACCCAGTCAACACCATCCTAACTCTTAAGTATGGTGCAGACAGCATCATGTTATTGGGATGCTTCTCATCAGCAGGGACTGGGATGCTTGTCAGGATTGAGGGGAAGATGGATGGAACAAAGTACAGGCAAATCCTAGAGGAAAACCTGCTTGAGTCAACCAAGAATTTAAAACTGGGTCAAAAATTTACATTTCAGCAGGACAATCACCTGAAGTACAAGACTAAAGCCACACTGGAGTGGTTTCAAAAGAAAAAAAGTGAATGTCTTATAGAGACTCAGTCAAAGTCCTGAATATTTATGGTGAGACTTGAAAATTGTAGTCCATCAACAATCCTCAATGAACTTGTCAGAATTGGAGCAATTTTACCAGGAACTATGGGCAAAAATTATACCATTGCATTATGCAAAGCTGGTAGAGACCTATCCTAAAGACTCACAGCCGTAATTGCTGCCAAAGGTGCTTCCACCAAGTATTGACTTGGGGGGCTGAATACTTATGCAATCAGTAAATTTCAATTTATATATATTTTCTTTGCAGGTTTTTC
>NW_013666326.1:170961-181737 GCF_000517525.1 Limulus polyphemus | reverse complement strand
TGACATTCAACCTCCTTCACACATAACAGTGTTAAGTTTGATCATTAGAGTTTTGAATAAAAACAAGTTCATTAAGAAACACAGTTTTACATTATTTGTATTTCAACAAAATGTGACAAATTGGTAGGGGTGAATACTTTTGCAAGGCACTGTACCTAAGTTTAGTACCTCTATAAAGGTTACATGATAGATTTATTTGGCCATCACGTTTTCTTTTTTGATGTATGCTACACTAGTGCCTTAATATTGAAGTTGTAAATTTTAAAATATTTTAACCTTTTGCACTACCAAATATTTATTTTGTTTCTTGACAGCTGTACTTTCATAATGTAAGTCAAATGAAAAATACAAGATCAATGCTATAATTGCCAATTAATACAAAATGACTTTCATTAACCTTAATATGGTTTTGATGTTTTGTCAAATATTTTTTTAACTTCATTTCAGTTTCACAAGTTGATTCCCAAGTACAGTAAACAAATTGCTGATAATAACTTTACATAGAGCTGTAAAATTCAAATATAGTTAATATTCAGGTTGAATTCCATGTCTGACCAAGTCTTTGTGCAGTAATTCTTCAGTTTAGAAAAAAAAAATCGAGGAAAACTAACCAGTTTTATGAAGTACTTTGCAAAGAGAAGTATAGTTTTCAATTATAGTCATGATCATTAACCCATTTTCAGCCTAGAAGCAGTTTATTGCCATTTCTGCATTTATACCTTTAAAAAGTAATAACTTTTAAATATTACCATATCTAGAATCAGCGCTGATATCAGTAAGTAATTGTTGTTCATAATTTCGGCCAATTTTTAAATATATACACAGCCATTTTATTTAGTTTATATTTGTTTTATTCCATCACACATTTTTGAATAACAAATTCAATCACAGACTTATTACTTGATGTAATATTAAGGAAGTAAAGTAATTAATATGTTAGAGAGTCACGTAAGTTGTTAATTTTTATAATGATTTCTCATGGATGTTTTTTTTTCAGCGATGCATGAAACGAGGTATTGAGCATGATAACCCAGTCTCTCGTTACTATGAGAGACTAGCTACTGTCCAAGCTCGTGGGTCTCAGGCTAGCCACCAGGTTCTAAGAGATATTTTAAAGGATGTACAGGGTGTAATGGTACCCCGTAGCATGCTCAAAGAATGGGTCACTCAAACTTTCCCAGGTGCTACAGACTATTGGACTTTTCGACGACAGGTAAATTTTGTATGTGTTAAGTTTAAAACTTCATTTTTTCACATCTTTATACTATGATTTGAGAATTACAATTTAAGCATATTCCAGTGGGTCAGAGGTAAGTTTATGGACTTACAGTGCTAAAATCCGGGGTTTGTTTCCATGTGTTGGACAGAGCACAGATATCCTATTGTGTAGCTTTGTGCTAAAACAAACAAATACTATAATTTTAAGTATTAACTTAATATGAAGGTTTTACTTGAATTAAAAGAATTTAAGGTAAAGTATCTTATTGTATCTGATTCATCAGCTTATTATGTTTCTGTTGGACATAAAAACCATCTGTCATTTTCTTCCTTTCAGTTCACACTGCAACTTTCTCTAGCTGGATTTGCCGAGTTTGTCTTACACCTGACTCGTCTGAATCCTGACATGATGTACATTCACCAGGACAGTGGACTTATCAATATTTCATATTTTAGATTTGATGTTGATGACATCTCAGGTAATTACATTTTATGAATTTTACATGATTGTTAACAGTGTAACTGTTAGTTAAACCTGCAAACAAAATGGATACTTAAGGTTATTAATATTACACTGAACATGAGCAGTTTAAGCATTATAGCATTCAAGAAGTTCACTGTTGACGACATCATTACTGAAGAAAGACCAAAATATAAAAAGAGAGATAAATCATCATCACTTGTAGGTTATAAAATACTTCCTCAAGACGCAAAATGACAGTCAGATTCAGAAATCTTATTTGCAGTTACACGTGTATAATTGTTTTTTCTATGCATCAAACTATTTTTATTAAGCCTTAAATATTGCATAGAAATTATTTTTCTTGATTTCATAATCTAAAAATTTGAAGTTAGAAATTCTGAAATTATTCAGTGTTTTTATTATAAATAAAATAATGTAACTTCAATATTTCTTATGTTAAGGTGCAAAATGTCTTAGCTGACCAATTAAGGAAATTCATTAGGCCTAGTAGCTTAAAACATGCTTGACTACAGCTGTGAAACTTGATTTTCATCACATTGGATTTTGTATAATTCATATAAGTAGCACTTCACTTAAACTACTGGCTGGTATAGCTCCAGCTCATTGGGATGATTTCTGTGGCCAATGACTTTTGATAAATAAAAAATACTTTTATGATAAACAGAAGTAGAAAAGTGTTTACCTTTTTTGGTAATCCTGACATCTAGGAACAGTAAGGGATTATTTTTCTCTAGTTTGGATATGAACTTGATATTGGGGTGTTGGGAATTAAGGTAAAAAAGAACTTGGAAATGGGACTTGATTGCTGAAACAGCAAGAAAGTGTCATCAATATAGCATTTTTAAAAGACAGATTTGAATTCATCTGGGCAGTTTTATATCCACTTGCATTCATGATAGCATAGAAAACCATTGTCTATCATTGGACCCAGTGGGAATCCCATCTATCTGATCAGAACTGACATCATTAAAGAGGAAATGGTTTAACTTTGTGGAGAGGACAAGAAGTTCCAAGAATTGTGTACAGGTGAAACCAAGATACTGCCCAGTGTCAGTAGGAAAGAGAAGGTCCACAATTAAATTTAGTTTCATCAAGGGGAATATTAGTATAGAGAGATTCTTCAATATCAAAACTGTCCATAATATATTGATCAGCAGAGGGAATTTTAGAGATTTCAGAAGCAAAGGTAAAAGAGTCAGTAATCATAAATTTATTCAAGGTGAGGGGTTTAAGGATACGAACAATAACTTTTGACAGGTAGTTGCAGAAGCCTACAGCTAAGAGAGAATAGGGTGGAGAGGGTATCCAGCTTTGTGTACTGTGGGTAGGCCATAAAGAATACTGGGTTTAGTGCCACATGGGGCACTTTGTTGAAAAGTCATTTCAGAGATAATATTTTGACTTTTAAGGGTCTTGATAAAATGTAGGATTTTATCTTCTCTCTTAAAAGTTAGGGATAACAAATCTGTATCTAGCTTTTTAAATTTATGGGGTCAGTGAGCTGGTGGTTTATTTTATCCATATATTCAGCTTTTTTTGTAAAAACAATACCATTACTATTTCTGGTTTAGTGACAATAATATCTTTTTTTGTTTTTGACAGAGCTTTGAGAGCTTTAGTTCAGCATTGTTTAATGGAAAGGTAGAACGACAGAAGTTATATCTGTAGTAGGAGGAAAGAGCAATGTTTTTTAGTTTGGTTTTTACAAGATATTACACTGTATCATTATTTGATTTAGTTAACAATGGAAAATAAGTAAGGGTTCTGTAAACCTTTCCAAAATTATAAATATAATTAGCATAGTTTAGTTTGAAAGCTGGAATGCTAAAGTTAAGGCCTTTGATTAGAGCTTGTTTACAAACATCATCAAGTTAAAGATCAATCAGATTAAATATTACATTATCAGGATTAAAACCAGAGAGAAAGATGAATGAATTCGCAGTTTTTGGAGTTTTCTATTTTGGACTTGTTCCTGTGTGGTTATTCTTGTGGATTAAGCATGTCAACTGCACAAAATCAATGTAGGAAACGTACTTTTGGAGATATTGGCATTCTAGGTTAGATAGATGTTGTCAATAGTGTTTAAGTTCTTCCTCTAAAAGTCAGAGTTGTCAACCGGCATATGCAGATGAGTTCTGGAGTTTTCCATTTGCTACTTTGAAACAAAGTAAAGATGGCATCAGTTTATGTTACTTGTATTCTGTAAGAAACTGGATATTGAGGGTGGTTTTTTTAGTCTTTAAATCAATCTTTTCACACCATCTGAAAAGTCGTAGGGTGTTGATCCCACACTATCTGTTTATAACATTAAAAATGGATTCATGATGAAGGTCTAATAATGAAGATGAAGACAGTTGATAAAACACATTTTATTTACAAGGTTCGAACGTTTCGGAATGCACTCATTCCATCTTCAACAAAATCTGAAAATCGTGTTACAAAGATGATTATTCTCTAACACTATAATATCATAATCATTATTCAAAGAAGTTGTAAATGGAAGGATAAAACAAATTATTATAGATATATTGTAAAACAGTTGAGTTTTAAGTGTGTAAAATTAGAATATTTTTAGATCTAAAAAGCTTCACGAGTCATTAAGAGTCAGGTGGTCTTTAGCAATAAGTAAACTTTCTTTAATATATAGTTTTTATTTTTATTGACTTTATATCAGACTTTTGACATTGTAAAACTGAACTGCTATTAATGTGCCTACTAGAGCTACATTAGATATTATACAGAAATTTGTAGTTCTTGTACTATACAATTTCTCATGCCAAAAGCAGTAAGTTCCTTGATGTAACAGCAGAGACAAGTTTGTCAGAATGTTAATTTTATGTACTTCAAAAAATATTAAGTACATTAGTATTATTGTTATAGGTTAGCCAAAAGACAACCAAGAGATGAAACCAGTAGGCTTAATATTAATGAAAAAAGTTGCATCAGGCAGTAGGTTTTTTTCTCCACATTCCTCTTAATTAATTTTTGTTAATTTTAAATGAAATGTGTAAAAACATTTTAGATAAATCTTTTTTTTTCTGCTACGAGTAAAAAAAAAAAAAATACAATGTAGCATAATTTTTGTTGTACATATTAAGTCTGTATATACAAATATTAAAAACTTTCTTTAAAACTGAATTATGTTTTAACCCAGGTGAACTTGATGCCAACCGCCCTGTTCCATTTAGACTCACACCCAACATATCAGAGTTGATCACTACCATAGGGGTTAATGGCCCAATGACAGCTTCCATGATAGCTACTGCTAGATGTCTTGTCCAGCCAAATTTCAAGGTCCAAGCACTGCTTCGAGCTATTCTCAGAGATGAAATGATCTCTTGGCATAAAAAGGTACTATAATAATATGTACTGACAAAATATGAAATTAAAATTTGAAAATCCATTTAGAAAACTAGTGCGAGGATCTCAGTGAACCTATGAAAGCTTTGAAATTGGTCCTATATTTTTGAATGACCTGTAGAACCTATATTTTTTCAACCAACATGAACTACATGTACGTATGTTTATATTTTCAGAAAGTCACATCTAGGTAATAAAACAAAAATTTTCGATGTTGCAAGACTGGTATACTAACAGCTTTTTTTTCCCAGTAACTTAATGAAAGTGGTACATACTCTTTGGCAAAACACAAACCTGTTGTGGATCAATAATGCTCTAATGTTATCACTTGGAAAAGTGGTTGTGTGCCAAAGACATTAGGCAGAAAAACCTATACTCTTCTGGCCAGTGAGCATATAAGAACTTATTTTTTTATTTTACAGCCTGTTTTTTTCTTAACCCTATGTGTATAGGTGGGGTCAAAGTGCCCATGTCACAATTTTTTACAGAGTGCCATTTAATATGGTATTATATATTTGATATGAGAGTTATTAACTTCAGAAAGGCTATTTGAGAGAATTGAAATATAAGTAATTCTATAACATCATCCTAGGTCAGTTCACGAAAAAAAAATTCTGGCCGTGCTATTTCTAATCATTGTACATTGATGTGGGATAATATAACTGTTATTTCCAGGATGCAATATTATTTACTCTGCTGACTTAGAGACAGTTCATGGTAGAGAGAAAATGCTGGATACAATATACAAGGATAATGAAAAAAGCTGTATATGTATGTATGAGAAGTTCTAAAGGTTATTTAGATGCAATATGCGAACTGTACAATCAGCAAAGTATGCTTATTCTTCACATGAATGTTACTTTGTACTCCAGCTTGTCAGTCTGACATCATCAATTCACAGACGTATCTTAAGTGATACTAATTTTATAACAGATTTGTACATTTCACTAAAAGCATGCTATACTTTGTATAGATAAATGTAGTTAATTTGAAATTATATTCAACATTCCTTCTCCAATATGGGGTTGGTAAAATGGAGCTACCCCATCCACATTTGGTTAATAATGGACTGTTGTATACTTATTACACAACAGTTACCTCACTGACCAGTAGCCATGCTTAATAGTATACCTTGTAAGTATAAATGACCATAAAATTTATAAATTCATTATGTATTTATGTGGTTAATTTCTAATACTGTAGTGAAAGTATTATAATTACATGTAAAAAATACAAGTATTATTATTTCAATAACTTTTAAAACAGATATTTATTAAAATTTTCTTCTTCCAGAGGCAAGATGACAGTCAGACTCAAGGGTCTTCGCCTCCGGATATGGAAGGAGAACTGTTGATTGCCATGGTAACAAAGGCTGTGAATGCAATCATGGCTAGACTACAAAGTAAGTTATTCATTTCTGCATTTTTTCAGCACAAGTAAATATTTATGATTATTATAATTTTCATAGTCTTGATTGCTGTGAAGACTAAATTACTTTGTAAAAGTATTATAAGTTATTTATAATCACAGTCAAATAATACAGTTCAGAAATAATGTAACGCACACAAGCTAATTTTAACTTTTACAAATTTATACAATGTGTGCACATAATTGTATTTTATGTAAATAATTTGTACAAATACTAAACTGGCGTCTAGAGAACCTTGGGTGGCCAAAGCACATACATAATGCAGTCCTTGATTCAGTCTTTGTGTTTGGAACCCAGAAAACACACCACAAATATTTCTTGTTTGAAATAGTCATTAGTGATGTCTTTTTGTTGTAATAAAATAATGTTATTCACCATCCCAGTTCATCTTTGCATTTGGACCCAGGCAGCATGTCACAAATGTTTCAACCATCAAATAGTCAGTGTTATTAAAATAATGTTATTCAACCCTTCAATTCATCTTTATGTTTGGACCCAAGCAGTATTTCTTATGTAAAATAGTCAGTGGTGGTGTCTCTTTCTCTTGTAATAGAATAATTTTACTCAACACCCTCAGTTCATCTTTATTGAAATCAGGCAGCTGTATATTATTGATGATACAGTCTATGCACACAAATGAACATTTTGGTAGAGATGGGTGTACATATTTACATTTAATTTCAACTGGTTAACCCTACGTGCACAGGAATGGTTAGTGTGTGTGTGTGTGTGACTCAACCTTTTACAGAGTGCCATTCAACATAGTATTATGTAATTGATGTTAGAGTTATCAACTATTCATTCTTGATTTATCAACAGTTCATGAAAGAAGAGAGTAAATACAAAAAATACAGGAAAAACTGTAAATATGCATTTCAGAGGTTCTAGAGGTTATGCAAATATGATATGTAAAAGACATGATGGACAAAAGTATTTTTATTCTTCACATGAACATCAACTTGCACTCTGAATTGTCAAAGTATGAGTCAGTTCACAAACACAACTCGTGAAGAGATACTTCTGTAACACATCTGATTTTCATTTACAACAGACTTGTATATTTTACTAACTACTAAAAGCTTGCCACATTTTGTGTAGATACACATAGTAAATTTGGTATTATAGTCAACATTTCTTCTCCAGTATAGGCTCAGTCCAGTGGACCAATTCCTTGCACACTTGGTTAACACAAGTAGCAAAGACAGCTAGGCACTAGTGTTGCATGCTTATTCATAACATTGAGACATCCTCCACCTTACTGTCAGTTGACTGCCTGTGTCACTTTCCTTACATGCTTAATGGGATTTAACTTTAATTAATATGCAGACCACCCCATCTGGAAAACTCCTATTCTTGAAGGGAATGTATTACACCAGCATAGGTGCTGCAAATAGGTCATATGATATGGTTCAGTAATATGTGGCATAAATGATACAATTTTTCAGACTGTATAAGTCAGTATTTCAATGCTTATTTCTGCCCAAATCATACTTCTGCCACTATCGTATGAGTCACAACTCTACAATATTTTAAGTTATTTGGGTGCAGGAAGAAATATGACCTGTTTGTAAATTAACATTACTCCACACGTTGGTCTGCTGGTATTGTTTCTATTTAGGGTGACCAGAATCCATTTCATTGGTCATGCAGCCCAGCCTTGTAAGGTATATTTCTATTTACTGTACACTAATGTGGGATAATTTAAAAATCTGCTCTAGTATGGGAGTAGGTACCCTACAACCACAATGAGTCAGAATTGACAGATAACAGGTGCTTGGCAAACTTTAACATTAGAATCGAAATGGGTTAACACACACTGCTGATATTTGTAAGTAATACTCATTAGATTTGAATAGTTGGTTTCCACATGAATGCAATATCTGAATGTGTAGCCACGGGTCGTGGCCCATTATGAGCACTAAAAATCACCAGAAAGACTTCTGATTTACCTATCAATAATCTGAGAGGGGTAATTGTCATTGCTTTGTGTAAAATACATATATATATATGTATTTAGATCAATAATAGTGTGTTGAGTTCATTCACCAAACTGTATTTTGCATAATATAATATTTTTTTATACAATTGGGAGAACAAATATGTAAGAATTTGATTGCAATATTTTGGTATTGATAAACAAAAAAATTAAAAAACTAAATTTTCATTTCCTTTTTGATACCTTTTTTCACCAGTAATTATACTATAAGTTAACACAACTAATTTGTACTTCAGGTTTGGCTACTTTTGAAGGATGTGAAAGTAAAGTCAGCACTCTAGTTGCAGCTGCTAACAGCCATGATAATCTCTGTAGGATGGATCCAGCTTGGCATCCTTGGTTATGAGGAAACAAAAACAACCATTTTATTATCATACATGCAAGGTAGAATGGATTCTGTCATCTAGTACACCATGTGTACATATTTTGTTGTTACTAGAAACTGAACCTGCTATATTGATATTAATTTTGATGCTATCCCAGTTCAGTTGTCTAGTGTAAAGATTCACCACATTTGTTTTACTTGTATGTTTTGGTCTGAATAAAAATCTTTTTAACTAGATTTCTATTATCAAACTTTACACCTTTGTTTTGAAGAAATAGCTAACTTAAACTGAAAATAGTTTAGTTTGTCAGAAATGTGCATATCATAATAACATGGTCTCCATTGTATTTACTACTAAAGAAAAATTCAAAATTTTTCTACAAAGACCAGTAATACATATATCACTGTCATTTGTTTTGATCATTATTTTTGATACTTGTACATTTATTTCATAAAATATTTAATTATCTTACAAGTAGTTGTGTGAAATTTTTGCATTATCAAAAATAAAGTTTGTTTGAGGAACTTCATATGATAAAATGTATCACATTTTCATACACATCTAAACTTTTTTATAATAGTCAATGTGGCAAACAACTCTGTTTATTACAGTAATGTTCTGTTAGGCTACATATTACAAACTCAGTATCAGAACATCTGATAAACACTCAATACCAATAATATTTATTCTTTCCATAAAGTGTAAATGTATGCATGGAACCACACCCATTCAACAATGTTCAGTTTCAACCGATTAGAACAAGTATAGTTTCAATAAAAGGGTACTAAAACATATGCAACTATTGCTATTGAATAATGAAAATAGAAATATACAAAATGGTTGATGTAGAAACTTTCAAATTTGTTAAACATATATCCATTTTTGTTTTTAATTTTTATCTATGATGGTGGTCAAATTTAATGTTTTCATCAAAATATTTTATGCAGTTACAAAGCTAATGACTAACACACTACACACTTTTAAATTTGTTCTATAGAACTTTGATCGTTCAACAACAAAGCTCCATCTAACTAACAAAACAGACAGCACACTATTAACCACATAAAATGACTGTTCCAGCTAACTAACAATACAAAATCTGGAGATCTTTATAGATTTTTCAGCACTCTTGTTAACTCCAATAAGAATTGAAGAACTTAGAATTATAAAATATAAAGGAAGTCTTAAAATTCTTGCCATCAGTTATGTGTGACCCTCATACTTATTTATAAGTTAATTTAAAATCTTTACAAGTTTCTCTTTTTAAGAGCCCCCCTAGTGGGACAGCGGTAAGTCTCCGGAGTTACAACGCTAAAATCGGGGGTTCATTTTCCCTCGGTGGACACAGCTGATAGCTCAACATGGCTACACACACTCTTTTTAAGAAACAACTTGATAGCCAGCCACATCTTTTGTTTGTTAGTTCATATTAACTTCCCATAAAGACAATCAAAAGTTATTCTGTCTCAGAATTTAAGATTGGAAAATACTTTAAGTATGTTTATTGGTTATTACCACCCACTTACAAATTAATTAATTTCAAAATTCTTAATGTTGATGGTATGTATGTCTTTTGAAAAGCATTTCAAAACTAAAATTTGATAGGAATAGAACATACATGCTGATCTGTCTTTAGCTCCTTTTTAGAATAATAATCTCAGCAGGAACTAATAGACTACTAATGTATTATTTACTGTGTGAAGTTTATTTCTTTGTAGAAGAAATCTAACTACATATGAATATATCTTGGGATAAGCATGGTTCTTTATTGGGAAAAACATCCAAAAAAGAATGAAAGACAAAATTTTCTAGCCAATGTTCTATGATAACATGACATTTTTTCTGATGTATTAGGTCATCAAGAAATTCATGTCACATTTTGGAACACTTTTATTACCCCCCCCCCCAATATATATAATGTGTAAAGTTTAGTATACTCTAATCCCTTATAGTGATGGCACAC
>NW_013666326.1:142720-170751 GCF_000517525.1 Limulus polyphemus | reverse complement strand
CATAAAGAAGGTGTTTGGTTGCCTCATGAACTCTGATCATCATCGTTTCCAACGTGTGAAGTTTGCTTCGTCTCTTCTGGCACGTGAACCATTTTTGGACAGAATTGTCACTGGTGATGAAAAATTGATTCTCTATGCAAATATTAAATGCCAAAAACAGTGGCTCAGTTCTAGATAAAAACTACTTCCAACCCCAAAACCTGGATTCCATCCACAGAAAGTGATGCATTGCATTTGGTGGGACATCAAAGGAGTAATTTATTTTGAACTCCTCAATCCACAGCAAACTGTCAATGCAGAAATCTAAAGTCAGCAACTGGAATGTTTAAATCAAGCCCTTTATCAGAATGCTCTTCACTCGTCAATCAGAAAGGTGTTCTTCTTCTCCACAATAATGCACGTCCATGTGTGCAAGTTTGATGCAACAAGATTATGGAGTTGGGTTAGAAAATTCTCCACCACCCACCATATTCTCCAGATATGGCACCATAAGATTACCATCTTTTTTCATTCACTGCAACACCATCTTAATGGGAAAGTGTATGCAAATGTGGAAGGTGTTAAAGAGGACATCAACATGTTTTTTCTTTCAAAGCCAAGTGATTTCTTTAGTCAGGGCATTAACAACCTGATTGTAAGATGAAAAAGTATCATCATTAAGAATGGAGACTGTTTTATTTACTATATGTTTTGTTTTGATATACAAGCCGTTCGGGTTTTTTCATCTACAATACATTCACACAAGGTTTTCCTGCTGAGCAAGAGATTCTAAATGAAGTTTTTTTTATAGCTTTCCCAAGCATAATTGTTTTTTGATTATTTTGAAGTAGGAGTTTATAAGCTATTTGCATTCACTTAGATTTGTTCTCTTCAGATAAACCTACTATATATCCATGTTTTGTTTCCTACATATTTCCTAAACTATTTTCAATGGAAAGTTTCTATTAAAGTATAGTATTTACTAGCACCAGAAGAAAGTTACTTTAATTTATTACTTTGAACATACATAACGATCAACCATGTTTTCTCTTTCATAAATTACCAGCAACCAGATAACAGTGTAATAGATCTGTCTACATTATTATTAAATAGGTATGGCATGCTTCCTACATTCATAATCACAGAACTGTTTGGAAGGCAAAAAGTAATGTTTTTCTCATTCATACAGCTATCTGGCACAACCAACAAACTTTTACTATAATCAGTCATGAGAGTAGTCCAAAAAAAAAAAAAAACTTCTGTAAAAAAAATACTCAGTATTTTGAAAATCTGACCCTTATTTCAGTGCTACTGGTACATTTGTCTTGCATTCTAAGGTTTACTGATTTTTATCAAAATGGGCTTTCATTGTTGATTCCCTCTTATTTCATCTTTGTTGTTTTCTGCATGTCTGGTCTTTTTTTCTGTGCCACTGGTACTTGTTAACTTGGTTTCCTTTTTCTCGAACAGCTTTCTAAGTTTTTTCCATCTGTTTAATCTTCCAGTGGCTAAGCTAAACAAATTAGCAATTATGGCTAACAAAGTTCTTATACTTAAAAGAAGATAGAGTTTTTCTTGATTTTGTTTAGGACACTAAAAGTTAGTATCCTGGATTTTGCAGGATTCTGATATAAAACTAGCTTATTAACTTACTAGTCTGGGGTATTCTGAGCATGAGGAAGACTTTTGATAACACCATCACTATGCACCACGGTAGAAATTGGTTTCAAGAAAAATAATTCAAATCCAAAATATTACCCAGTTATAATCAATAAAGTAAATTCAGATATAACAATGTTTTTAATTAATGTAAGAATCAGAATTTTAAATTTTATATCAGTAAGTATATAAAGTAAAGAACTTTTCTGTTTAGTACCAATATACTGAAAATAGTTCACCTCCCGAGCTTCTGAATACTTATATATATATATATAGAGAGAGAGAGAGAGAGCATGGCATATGTTATAGAATAATGTTTTGTGTGTGGTTACCAAGTTAAAACAAAGACATTTAAAAAAGTTAGTTCAGTGTTCCAACTCGATAAATACTAGTTTTGCAACTTTATTATATACACCTTGCAACACGTAGCTAGCTGCTTTGCGTAACTAAAACAAATATAATAGTGTGTTCCTGGCATGTCAACACTGCATAAAATATCTTAACTGAGGAGAAAGTCTGCAATGAATATTGCACATAGGCTATGCTTCTCTTGCAATATGGTTTTATTAAATACTAACATTATATAGTCATTTCTAAAATGTACACTGTCAAAAAAAAAAAGAGATATAAAACAGCTATATCATTACTTTCATTTCACATAAACTAATACAATATGAACAGAAACTTTGACTAAGCTGGAAATCACAGTCCAAACATTATCCGCACACTGTAGTTTACATACATTCTTTTCCTAAATGAAGAGGGCTTTGCAATTTGTGAGAATAATTCTTATATAAGAGTAGTTCCCTATAGTAGCTTAAAATATTTTAAATTTGTTGCTTTGAAACTTTGCTCCTCTCCCCAGGTTTCTGTATATCTTCCCTTTCCTGCAATCATATCTGGTGGCCATTTCATTCATATTAGGAAAACATGCGGGTTAAAAAAAATCTATATAACAAAAATAAAAAAACTTATAACCGAAGCACTTTCAAGAAGTGTATATTTTGAGAGCACTCAGGTTATAGGGTTTTGTATTTTTGTGCTGGCCATTTCATTACCAATCAAAACTACAATATGCAATACTGACCACAGTGAACATTGACCATTAGTTTCCAGGACAATGAAACATTAATAAATGGGAGATGGACTAACTTGAAAATTCATTAGATATATAGCTAAACAGACTGTGAATTCATGTTTAAAATAATTCTATATGATTTATATATATTAACAAGGAATAAGTACCAGTATAAAAGACTTGGAACATAATTAAGTCCTTATTTTTAGTATTTCTCACTTCAAAGATTAAGTTCTCACTGCCCATTCATTTAATCTAGAACATTCAGAGTTCAGGGCATGCATATTTCACAAAACCCTCAACAACAACAAATTATAAAACTCAATTGTTTTTTCAGACTGCCAAAGAATGGAGGAAAATCTCATAATTATATTATTTACAGTATCATTGTGCTGGTGTATCTGGTTTTAGTAGTAGTACTGAATTTCTTTCTACTTTCAATGTCTTCATTTGATTTTGTCATTATGGTAATTGACACAAACATGCATAATCAGTGTTATACATATTTAGATAAATAACAAACATAAGCTATTTGGCATCTATAACTGGAATTTGAAAGGTACTTACTGGTAATAATCCAACACCTGAAACAGCAATGGATTCACAGTTCTCTATGTCTTTAAAAGATATATTAGCTTGTAATGAAAGGAGAAAAACCTGAATGAACAGCATTTGTAGCTACTGTAAGATTGTTATCCAGGCATCCAGTTGCACTTTTGCTGGTTGTAAAAAGTACAAATGTGTATCCTGTAATTTCAGTACTTTGTAACTTTTGTTGAATAGCCAAGACTTCAAGAAATTGAGCTGACTGACTCTTGAGTTTTGAAAGATGTTGTTCCTAACTACTTGAAGGGCCCTGACTAGTAACCTTGTGTATTTAAATTGGTATAAGACATTTTTAGGCTATCTAACTGTTGCTTTAAGTTCTTGAGCTATTACTTGGATCCACTAATTTGTGTATGTTGAACTTAGAATTCTGACAGCTGTTAAATAGCTGGATCCCGAGAACTCAGATCGGTTGCTAAAACCTGTTTAATGCTTACTTGGTAGCATCCACTGGTTTAACTCATGATATGTATGTAAGTCACTTTTTCACAGAAGTTAAGGAAAGATAGTCAGTGGTATTTACAGCAGTGAAGTCTACTGATATTGTTGCTGCTGCACAACTGTCATTACTATTGAAAAGTATAAAATTTCACACAGTTATAAAAATACACAACTTCTGATAAAAACACTTTTAACATCAAGTGTTTGTACTCTTCATTTAAATTTCAAAAGAGAATAACTTTCACAATACTTGATGGCAATAATCAAAATAACAATGGGCAGAATATACATTACATATTTTAATCATACTTAAGCAGCTCATTCTTGCAAGTTGTCATTACAATTCAATTATTCGGTACATAGAATTATACTTAAAATCTCTACATGTACACATGAAAAAATAAAACTAAAACCTTGAAACAAGATACAATTGAAAGTGCATTATACAAAACACAGAGAAGCTTCATCACAGAAGGTTATACCTTTCAGAACTATATCTTCAACATTAAAATCTTTTGAAAACTACAGACCACACAAAGGTTTCTTTTTTCAATATTCTGCATATAGATCTGATAAACAGATTGGCTAATGTGTAACAAACCAGCAATAAAATACATATTTTTCAATATGAAGCACAAAAATAAGTGCAATGCATCTCCACATCCCTGCTAATACTAGAGCTATTAAAAATAAACCAAGATTATTTATTGGCCTTTCTTAAAATAAATATTATTGATAATCAAGAAATTATTATTAGACCTTTTTAATTTGTAACTTACATTTAAGATCTTATATGCCCAAAATATAAAGTTTTAAGATGGAAGCTTATTGATACTCTGATTAATCATCTGTTTTGTGTGTACAACTCAGAATCACATCAGTTACACAATACCTAAACTATAATCAATTATCTAATTCCACTGCTGTTCCAAATTTATAATATTGATGAAACAAAATCAAATGTTGGTTGAAATATCAATTTCTATTAGAAGATCATAAACTTTTGAGTTAACTTTCCATAAACTAAATATTACAGTAACATTTCCTAAAAAAAACATTGAGCTCAAAATTACCTGTTTAAAAAAAAAAAAAGTGGTAAATAAATTCTTTCAGTTTGTTCTACTCTATTTATTGAAAATGCATGATTTATAATGAGCTACCACAGCAAAACAGTGTGTAGATCTGATCAAATTATTAATGGAGTTTAGTACTTGTTTGTTTTAAACTTTTCATGCAAAGTTACACAAAGAGCTATCTGCACATAGTAATCTCTAATTTTGAGCTAACAGACTAGATGGTATGCAGTTAGTCAAGAGCAGCCACTGCCAACTCGTGTACTACTATACTATAATTTTTTCCTATTATAATTTTGATGCCGTTTATGATGGAACTAGAAATTTCATGAAATATTTCAAATACAAAACTTACTCCAATGTTTTGTCATGTAGCCAATTTTATTATTTACTGAAATTAATAGTTTATATCACCAATAGATAATAAAACAATTTCCATTATAACAAACCACCAACAGATTAATATCAGCATTATTCACTAGTTTAACCTTTTGTTTTAATTATAGCTGTAGTCAAATCAGCAATCTATGAAAAGTACCCTGAAATGATTTAAAGTAGCTTATAATTTTAATTTGAAATACACCATTACAAAAGAACTTCTCATTTATATTGCTAGTATGTGGTTCATTAAAGAATGTTCCAAAATTCCTGCAGTCAAATGACGCTCTTTAGTTTAGTAACTTCAGATTTACTGCAAACTCAACTATTGTTGACAACAGCTTAAACAAATTCAATAACTGCCAAATTTTACCACATCTTGAAATTTACAAAAACTATTGCACACACTGCTTACTCTAGATTAAAAACAAAAATGTTGTAATAATAATTCACATGTGAAAATAAATACTGGATGTGTGATTTGTTAACTACAATCCTTAGACAAAAAAAACTTTCTACACATGAGAAAAACAATGTAAAATCACTTAAATATTTGAAATGAAAGTATTAATAGTCAGATTGTAATTATATTTATTTCAACAAACTTACAATCATTTGAAAGGATACATATATTTTTCTGCATGAATGTAGAATTTTTATCACTAAGAAAATTCAAAAGGACAAATAAACCAATACACCAGCAATAGCCAGCCATATCTTCTAACTTTTAACATATTTTATTCACACACAATAAGATAATGAATAATATACACTCTGAAAATCCCAGGCATAAAGACTGAGCTTGTTTATTAATTTTGAAATTCTTGATTTTGCAAACAAACAAGGAACTATATTTTCATGGTGTTTTATTTTCTTGTGATGCTAACAAGTTTAGCATTTCAACTAATTTTTTTACAACCTCCAATAAATTTAGAGTTCAATTGTGAAAATTATAAAAGGTAGTCAAAGTTAATATTTGATTTTTTCCATTTAAACACTTCAGTTAATATATGAAATCATCCCACAAATTTTCTAGTATAAAGATTAATAATTTCATTGTTTGGAAGTTCTTTTGTTTAAATGCCAAGTCAATACAAAAGTTTAACACCAAAACAAAGTTCAAGTCATAAACAACTATACAGAACAAAAACTCTGTAAAAGGTAATTAAAACATAGTTAACAAAAAAAAGCTACATTTTTAAATTATAATTTCTATTAATAATCTGGTTCAAGCTGAAATAGCAGTACATTCATTAACAAACGTTATGCCAAACTCAATGGGGCAAATTAAAGAGGAAATTATATCTAATACTGATAACACATTATTTCAAAAATCTGATAATAAAAATTCAAATACTGCAGGAAAATTATGTCCTCTCTGAAACTAAGAAATATCGCAAATAATTTTATATAAATCTTTAAATCTCTAGCACTGAACAAATCCTTTTGGTTAGGAGGCTGGTTACAGGCCCGTATCTATGTAACACTTATTATTTTCAATAAAAAATATAACAGTATGTGAAAGAGAAAAGCAAAATGAGAGTTTATCACCTCCATGTCAAATATATATACTGCAGTTTAGATTTATTTAAAAAATGTTTAATTCTGCATTGTAAGAACTGTTCACATTTGTTTTCTTACTTCACAGTTTCAATTAAATAACAACTGTTATGAATCCAACACACTATATCCATACTTCTTTCTAATACTATAAGAATCACCCACAATTTTAATCTGAATGGGAAATGTAATCACTTATCAAATGAACCTACTCCAAACACTGTAGCATCCCTTATTTCAAAATATTGTTTCGATTTAGTTTTATTCTTTCATTCCTATGTTAGTACTGGTCTTTTTTTCATTTGACAGTTACTCAATAATAATTTTTTACAAAGCTTATAAAAACAATTTCTTCTCTTATATTCAACTTAAAAATTAGTTCTGATCTTTGCAATGAATATCATTATACCAAGCAATATTTATATTCTTACAATATCCCTAACTATATTTTGTTCATAATTTTCAATTACTCAAAGAGAAAGAAATGGTAAAAGACATTCATTTTCTTCCCAGGTGTTCGGGAAATATGAATATTCATATTCCAGAAATGTCATTAAAAACACAATGAATGACAGTCATGTGTAATTGAAAATCACATAAATTACACAAAAGTTTCTGTGTAACATTTAAACTTCACTTTTTCTTAAAATTAAAATCAACAAATCTCCCAATAAATCATCAAGTGCAGTGTAACTTAGTGAAGAACAGACAGACACGTACGTTTTACCAAATGATTGCTAGTATGGTCTCTGTGTAAATTCTACAAAGTTAATGCTAAAATGCCATAACCCAAGACTGCACCTCCCAATCACTTATAGCAGCTGCATCACTGTGAACACCTACTTAGAACAAACATGGATAGCAAATTGGTCCTCAGAGTCAAAACCATTGTGACATGATGCACAAATTAACTGGATGAGTTCTTTATTGGCTATGTCCTCTGACTGCTGTTGCTGCTCCCCCTCACGTTGTAGAGAGATGCTTGATTCTTCATTCACCAACTGTTCATTATTTTTTTTAGTACAAGATCCTAAGCATAACAAACACATCAATGTATCATTTCAAAATATACTGTATGATCAGGATGGATAAATAACTAAACACATTTACACTTACAATAAGTAAAAGTCACTACTGTCTACACTTAAAAGTGAAAACTGAGTTTGAAATGGAAAAATTGATAGTGTGCATATCAAAAATAAGAAAGACAAAACTGAGTTTAAAATTAAGTACTTGATGGTGTGCATATCAAAGATAAAGTGAAATTAAATTCAAAATTAAGCATTTGGCAGTGTACATGTCAAAGATAAAGAAAACTGAGTTTAAAATTAAGTACTTGACAGTATGCATGTCAAAGATAGAGAGAATTAAATACTTGATGGTGTGCATATCCAAGATGACAAGAAAAGTAAATTATACATGAACAAATAATGCACTGAAACTAAAATAATTTTATAATAAGAATGTGAATTATATTTAATTTCTGTAGTGCATATTGTTTTACAGAAGACATTAATACTAGAAATAAATGACCTTATAACACCAAAATGTAGTTTTTTATTTAAGTAGATACATCAATGTTTCCTTAGGAACATTCACCAAAACATACAGTACAAAGCTTCAAATGGTTTAAATAATAAATTCTATTTGAATCTATAACATGCATTTCTACAGTCTGCTTTTGACATATTAAGTAGTAAATCTTATTGTTGAAATAATTAAGTGCTACCTGTAGTAAAAAAAGTTCTATCTAGGATAAAAATTAAATTAATTTAAATTATAGGCCCCATACTTTGTCCCTATTCATCTTTAGTTGAGGAGAAGATAATTTTCTGCCGGTGTACTTGGTGAGGATTTGTACAGAGAATGGTGGTTTCAAATCAGTTGTTACTTGTCCACGATTAGTTAAAAAATGATCTGCAACTGTGCTTCTTTCATGTTGTTGTTTATAAAGAATGTCAATATTTTCTCCTATCCTTGTGTGTAGGGTTCTTCGGGTTTCTCCCATGTATATATGATGGCAAATGTTATACGTAGCTGGTAAACAACATTGGAGACCAGACACACATTTTTAGATTGCAACACGTTTTTGTAAGACAGTTGGCTTTATTACATTGTAGCGTAGTGTACTGATATTTTGAAAGTTGTTTTTTTAGGGTTGGAACTGACCATTCTATAACTTTTTTTTATTATAGTTTTTATTTTCTTGGAGATAACTTTGTCAATTAGAGGTGTTATACAAATAATCTTTTTTTGTGTTATCTTTGAAAAATTGTTTTTTCTTCCTTGTTTATCTGTTCTCTTTCATGTTGGAAGTGTGATGCTGATTTTTGCATGTCATAGTTCTTAAAAATTTGTTCGACTTAAAAAGGTGAATATTCGTTTCTCAAAATGGTGCCTATAATTCTAATTTTATTTATTATTATTTTATTTTTTATGCTATTATTTTTTTATTTCATTCTGATAGAACTTGTTTACTACAGATAGTATTTAACTATTTCAACAATAATTTTCTTTCAAAAATAAGCTTTACTACTTAATATGTCAAAAGCACACTGTAAAAAATGCATGTTATAGATTCAAATATAATTTATTATTTAAACCATTTGAAGCTTTGTACTGTAAGTTTTGGTATGTGTTTTTAGTAAATGCTCCTGAAGAAGTTGTAAAGTGAAACACTGATGTATCTAATTAAATAAAAACTACATTTTGGTGTTATAAGGATGTTTATTTCTGGTATTAAAAATTAGAATTTTTGTATATAATAGCTACATGGTCTGCAAGTGTACTTTTGAGTTTACATACAATTCAGTTATGACCACAATTCTTTAATGATGAGATGACAGAAAAAACTACTGAACACATCCCAAAGAAAATGCTGTAATAAATAAATCTGAAATGTGTAGTACCACTCTCAGCTGACACTTCAACTTTAAAAAGTGAAAAAACCATCACTTAGATAATACATGATCATAAAACAAGACGGTATTGGTTTCACTTTCGAATTTAGTTTGTAAATACATTGTTTTTTAGACCCTATGCTAGTTTTTATTGACATTTCCTAGACAATTCTGATCATAGTTACTAATCTTAGTTCACATAAGAATATCTGAAATGATTTCATATGAAACACATAGCTAGTTTTTGATCAGGATATTTCCTTTTACTAGTTCTATTTCTATTCATAACTATGACAAGTATAAGAATTAGTGCTGCTTTGCCAATTAAAGTAAAATGCAACAAAAATCTAAATGCCTTGATTTCCTGGTGTCTCCTTGATTTTACAGAACATCAATATTAAGAAAAGTTTCTAACTCTTTCGTATTATACCTACATTCTCCTTTTTTCTTTGTAATCAACATGAAAAACACTTTTCTGTCTATGATTTTACTCCAGATAAGGTCTACAAATACCTGGGAAGAATATACTGATACACACTTAATGAGAAATATTACAATCCAGAAAAAGTGTCTTAATTATGTCCTTTTTGATGTAAAAAATACAAGGTATTTTACTGTATAAAACAATGTTAGAGCAAAATACATACAAAATTAACAGATAAAAGATTCAGAATAAAACAGTATCATTTTAGCATACACTATTCTGACAGAAGAATATGAAATGTAAGCTTGTTAAATCATGAATTAAACATCTTCACCTAAAATACACTTAGCTTCAATAAAAAAAAAGTAAGACTTTTCTTCTACAATGTTTGATAATAAAAAAAAACTTTAAAAAGTATCAAATGGTTTGGAAGTTCACCTTCACAGAATAAAGTTTAGAAAAATCTAAAAGCACCACAAAACATGCTGTATATAATTAAGAAGAAAATCTACTGAAATTGATCATTTTTATGGAATTCTAGATAATCATCAACAATCAAAGATAAAGTAAATTCTGACTAATAAGTTCACTTTCTTTTAAATTATAGTTTAGAGGTAACAACAACATTATTTACAGAAAGGCCTAATATTATTTCTAGATATTTGAATTAGTAGGCAAATTTCCATGGCATATAATCAACATCCTTTCCAAGTGATGCAAATCCATTAAATGTGTAAATTTTAGACTGGAATACTCAAAATATTCCATAATATTTCTTTCAATTTGAACAAAACCTAGGTGTTGGCTTACCAGATATGGCCTTTTTAGACTGAACTTTCTCTCTGTGAACTTCCAAATGTTTTTCTAGTTGTTGTCTTTTGAAAAAAGCTGAGAAAATAAAAATAACAATTGCTATCACTATTTCTAAAAGCACTTTATATTTAATGCTTTCATTTTGCTGTGTGGCAATTTTTTTCTTGTTTTCCAGATTTTTATACTGTGTGCAACCAAAACCCACTTCTATGTAACATGATGTTAATTTTCTCTACAAAGCCTGTGACTGATTAAACTCTTATGATGAAGTTTTTTCAACAGTACGTGGTTTGGAAGAGTAAACAAGACCTTAAAAATACTTCCGATAGTGAACATTTGTAAATTATACAAAAATATTCTGAACTATCATCATAGTGTTAAATTTACTGTCAGCTGGTTTACAAAAGAGTAAACTTGTAGAAAAAACAGGCAAGTAATTTTAATTAAAAAATAAGATTTATTGACAATGGTAGATACAGTTGATAACTATAACTTGTTTACACTTATTATTCTAGCAATGTCAGTGATACCTACAATTGGAAAAGGGATAACTAATCGTCATAAAGTCTGGAAAACACAAAAAAAATTTACAGTAATGTTTTGTAAGTTCTCACTGAGGTACAAGATTTAAACCTTTATTGAAAATAAGAATAAAAATTTCAGTGAGCAGTAAATTTGCACTGGTTAATCTAAAACTTATTTCTGTGCATGTTTATATATGTATATAAATATAAAAAATGATAAAATGTCAATAAAGTTATTATGTCACTATCTTTCAATTGCTTACTGGTATCTGTGAAATTTTATAAATAAATTTAAATACATGAATAACATAATATTATAAACTCTCCAATACATAGGCATCACTAAAATTTGTTAAAGTTTTGAAAAGTTTACTTTTCAAAATCACAAAACTGTGACAATGGTAAGAATCTGATATACAATCTAAGTCAAAAAATTATAATTTCTACTAACTGATACACTAAAACCACTTACTATGTTATGGTATGAATGTCATTTTCAAGCTGGCAAAGAATGATTAATTAATTTACTTGGCATTAAACATTAGTATTAGGCCTATTATATTTTTTAACATTGCATTCTATATCTAGTCTCTTAAAGATATAATAGTGTACAATAATAGTATTCCAATCACACTATGTTTGCCATATCCATTGCTGAAGACACGTTTTGCTCAATCCAGAGTTTTGCAAGTTGGCTGGAACACAGTAGTGGTCAGAACACTATATAAACCATTTGTTACAACAACAGTTGTTATGGTTTGAATGCTTTCTTCAAGCAGGTGAACCATGATTTTTGTTAATTTACATGTCATTAGACATTAATATTAAGTCTATTATATTATTCAACACTGCATGCTATATCTAGTCCCTTGGCGTGACAAACAGGTTATATAAATAGTGTTCCGACTTCTGTGCTTAGTGTGTCCCAGTCAGGCTGATGAGATCTGGGTTGAGCAAAACTCATCATTAGCAATGGGTACGTCAAACATAATGTGGTTAGAATACTATTATTATATGCTCTTCCAAAGGGATTAGATATATAATGCAGTGTAAAAACATGTAATAGGCCTAACACTAAAATTTAATGTTACAGAAATTAAAAATAAAAACTAGCAATGAAATGTCTAAACACTATGGAAGTAGTGTTAGTAATTAATTTAGTGTATATATGAGTGACACTATCTTCTGTTTAGTTCAATAAAATTGAGAAATTAATACACAATATACTTTATTTAATATGTTAAGAGAAATATTAGTGATAAAACACACCAAAATAGTGAATAATAATCTTAATGTATAAATAATTTCCTGTAGACCACCAATCTTTGGAAGTTTCACAAAAAAATAAATAAATGGTTACAACTTACAGTGTATTTTTCTCAGTCATGTATGAATCACCAAGAAAACAAAAAACACAAGATGACATATTTGTCAAACATTTGTATCTATTATATAAAAACTAAAATATAAACAAATAAAATTTTTAGCACCTTCTACTGGGGTTTAAAATAAGTATGAAAATCTGTTACACCTTAAAAAAATATAGAAATACATTTTGTTGCTGAAATAAAGCCATACCTTAGTTAGTTGTGTAAAGGTACCTTAAACTGCAATAATTCTATTGCTCCTAACATATCACACTACACTAGCCCTCATAGCTGCAGCTATACCTGTATCACACTACACTAGCCCTCATAGCTACAGCTATACCTGTATCACACAACACTAGCCCTCATAGCTACAGCTATACCTGTAAGACACTACACTAGCCTTCATAGCTATACCTGTAAGGTACTACACTAGCCTTCACATCTATAGCTATACCTCTCAGATATTACATTAGCCTTCATAGCAACAACTGTGAGACATTAAATTAGTCTTCAAAGCTACACTCTCCAGATATTATACTAGCCTTCAAAATTAATTATATATTAAAGTGAATAAATAAAGAACTTTTGTAATGGAAATTTTGGTCCTTTTGTATAAACAATATTAATTTTAAGTCTAAATTCATTTACAACAACACTTGTTTTTGTTTTTTTTATATAAAAAATATATATAAATAAACTGTGTAAGATATAGTTTACCTTTACCACAGTGAGAACAATCAAAATCACGTTTTTCTTGGTGAGACTTCATGTGATTATAAAGTCCCATTTTTGAGGACAACTTCTTGTTACATCCTTCCCATGGACATGGTACAGGAGGACTGTAAGAGGAAATATTAGATAAAACAAATTATATTATAAAAGGTATAGTAAACTTAATATTTAAATCATCTTATTTTAATGATTTTACCACAAAAAGGTATATCATAAAAGTATTTTCAACAGCCAGTCCTTCCTTTGGAAGTTTCAAACATACCTTAACAATGGCATTGCCAACCACACCAGGATAAATTTTATTATAACTACACTTTACACTATTTTGCAAAGCAATAAACTCTGCCATAATCAGTATTATGAGATCCTTCAACCAACAAAATTATGCCACAAAGGCATATAAAAGATAAGTATTAATAAAGTTGTTCTATTTGTCAACCAACTTAAACAAGTCCACCCCCCCCAAAAAAATAAACAACAACAAACAAATAGCAGGAAATAAACAATTGAATGAAATGGTAATATCATTATTGTTATTATTTTTAAGAATTTTCACTAAAACTGTCAAACTTCCTTAATCACCCTGCTCTCAGCTCTACCTGTTCATCAAATCATCCAACAGAAGTTAATAACAATCATTTGCTATGGCCATATAGCTTGACAATCAACTTAAGAGAAGCAGAAACAAGTTACAGGAAGAAACAAATTATCCAAAATTAACTTATAAGAAAAAACAAACAGAAATAAACTCAAAAGCTCATTTTAGATAAATAGCAGTTGTAGCAATTAACTATACCAATATCCTTGAAAATACACTTTTATTAGTCTTTTCTCCAAGCTTTTTTTGTCTAAAAATGACTGGTATATTTAGACTTTGATGGAAAAGATACTTGTAATTAATATAAATTTTTCAGAAAATTTAAATTTCAAAATATTAGGCTTAACTTCAATACTAAAAGAATTTGCAAAACTGATAAGCTGAAATGTCAGAAACTTAAGAATAAATTAACTTTATATATAAATAAGCATGCAATACACCATTCTGAATATCTAAGAAAAACAAAAGTACATTATTCAGCTACAAAAAGGTATTCACAATTACAAGGATTTTATGGCTATTCCTCACAATTCTATAAACTAATTAGGGATTTAAATTGCTTTTGTTAAAGCTGGTTTAATGATGATCTTATGCTGTTGCACACTATCATTTTGTAAATTATCTGTCTGTTAGATTAGATGTATGGTCTTGTGATACAAATAAACTCCAAATTACATTCCTACAAGAGTTACACTTCTTTATCAACTAAAATCACTTCAAATTGTCTGTTAAGAGTGAAAATTTTTCAACACTGAAAATGCATTTCCAATGGATACTCATCTCTTCTCCTATCTAGCTTTCTTGAATCAGTAATGCCTTCTATATACAAAATTTTTCACTTGCCACTTGTCTCGAGACTCTTAACTTAATCTCATATGTTTTCACATGATATTTTTGCACTGTTGAATGCCATAATCCTCCACCAATAGAAGTGCAACAACACCTCCTAGCACAGCTAGCTCCCACTATACTCACTGTTAAATCATCACTTTGTAAGTAGACAAGAAAGTAAGATTCACAAGAAGTGGGTGGGGGGGGGGGAGAGTGGGAAGTGTAAAAAGAAGAATCTATCATAAGTACATTTTCAGTGTTGAAAAATGTTACTTTCTGATACGATATGTCACCTTTACTCACATCTAACTAGAATCCCACAATTAAGTGGGGGTACCAGTGCAAAATTTTACCTAGATGAGCCTCCTTCAAGAAACATCCAAAAGAGCCCTTGGAGTGCAACACCCTATACCAGTGGTTCCCAACCTTTTGTGGCCCTTTCACCCCTCCCCTAAAAAGTGTGCATTACATATTTACTCTTGGCGACATATGGGGGAAAAATGAACCTTGTATGGCCTCTTACACGCACCCCCTGGACCCTCATTTTGCACCCCTGGTTGGGAACCCCTGTCCTATACCAAGGAAAAGTATAAGAACACACTTTTAGGAGACAGCATTTTGTCTGTACCATGGTACATTCTTTGCCCAGAAAGATAGGAAAGTGTCACAAGGATATGCCAAAGATACAAGCACAGACCAAACCCTGCATCAGCATTTCAGAAGTGATGTACGTGTACTCTGAATAGTTAAACACAAAGCTACACAATGGGCTATCTGTGCTTTGCCCACCACAGGTATCAAAACCCAGTTTCTAGCTTTGTAAGTCAGAAGACATACCGCTGTGCCACTGGGGAGCAGTCTGAATAGGGAATGTCAGACTATATGTGGTGGGTCAACTCCAGTCCAAAACTAAGGGTCACTGGGAATTGCTTTCAGAGAGCTGTAGGGGGAGGGTCCCTACCATCTTCACCTCAAGCCCAATGAGACAGAATAGAAAAGTAACATACATCTTACAACTGAGTGAGGTCTTATATATATTGGCTGGTCCTATGCCAATCCAACATCAGACCACACAAGAGCCAAACTTCCAAGTAGTAGTAGTAGTAGTAGGATAAGGGAAAATAAGCCAGACTACACTGACAGAACACTACCACCCTATTCTTTACTGAGTAGATGTGATCACAATCAGGAGGCATCTCCATGATCCACCACTCCAGTGGCTAAGAACTGGTGTGTGGCAAGGACTCTCATGCTCCACTAGAAAAAAAAAAACAGAATGGGAAAGGCAGAGGGCTACAATGAAGGAGAGTCCTAACCATCCTATGGGGTACTGAACAAATCACATACACAAAGCCAAAGTGATGACACAGTTGGATGGAAGAGAGAAGTACGAGGCTGAAGAAGAAGGGAGAAGGACAGCTGAAGAAGAAGGGAGAAGGACAGCTGAAGAGGAGGGGAGGAATTCAGAAGGCTCAGCAGAGGAAACCATGATTGGGCTAGCAAATAAAGTGCCACCAGAAGGATCCAACAAAGTGTGTCTCGAATAAGGGAGAGAACTCAAGGGAAAAGATGAATAGAGGATAATATTGGACCTTTCCTAACTAAATGCATCCACCACCAATACTGATGTATGTGAACCAGGAGACTTGAATAGGGGAAGCTTGGCACTGTTGTAAATTGCAAAGGCATTGATGTAAGGTGTCCAGACAAGAGCAAAACCATTAAAAAACAAGAGGATTGAAGGACCACTTTGAAGTCCAAAGTGAGCACGATCTAAGGGATAAAGGGTTCCAAGGAAGTCCAAGTCCCCAGTAGATAGAGAACCTCTTGCAGAGGAAGAAAAGGAGGATAGAGTTGTATAAACTTCACGGCCTAAAAACAAAGCTGAGAAGAACACACCTAAATTAACAAGATACTAGGTGGATGAGATTTCTCCAGCTTGACTTAGCAATCTAGATGAGCCACCTCCCAAAGAAGGAAAAGAGTAAGGTTGAAGAAGTCTTGTTGGGATGGAGATAAAAGAAGCCAGTCATCCATATAATGGTGGAATCTCAAACTGAAGCTGTTAATGTGATAACTGAAGGCACACAATAAATCACAAAAAAAAGTATGGGGCTGACACCAAGCTAAAAGGAGGAGCTCAGAACTGATAAACCCAATGGTGATGTACTTACTGGAGATAAATTCTCAATGCTGGGAAGATAAATGGGAATGTGAAAATATGCATCAGAGAAGTCAACCATGTTCATCCAAAGTCATGGAGAAAAAGACCATTGGAAAGTGAGGAAACACCTCATCATAAACTGAAGAAGGTCGGTCGAGAATCTGAAGAAGATGGGATAGAACGATGACAAGATTACAATCCCCAGTGTACTGGGAAACAACAAACAGGCTGGAATAAAATTCCAGAGAAGGGTAAGTAACCCTTTTGATAATGTCCTTAGCCAAAAGGTCCGACACTGCCTCTGAGAGATGATGGTGGGAGACAGGATCTCCTGGGAAAGGAATGGTAACAAGAGACAAAGGGAATGAGAGGAAAAATGAAGGCTAAAGCCCACAGATAGAACCTGTAGCCTCCAACAATCAGCCGCAAAAGGAATCCATATATCTATAAATCAAGCCAAATGAGCCCCCACTGTTCCTGAGCCCAAAATCTATTCACTGATAAGACTGTCAGCACTGAAACCTAAGAATAGTGGATAAACAGATGAGAGAAGAGGAATGAGATGGAAGAACAGGAAATGGAAATGAGTTGGTAGGATGGGAGACAGCACCTGGAAGAGGAGGAGTTTGGGAAAGATGAGACACATGGGTAGTCAAGTAAAAATGTCAGTGCAAAGCCTCAGCCCATGACTACAAAGAATAAGGTACCCAACCAAAAACCCGTTGGTAGAGGAAAGGAGTCAGATGAAGGTCCACGATATAAGAGAGAGATAAACATACTTGGGCAAAAAGGGCATCCCTCCCCAACAAAGCCAAGTGACAAAGTAACCAAGTGAGAGGGGACAAGGCTCAGGAAAAAGAATGTAGAAAAAGTAAGGGGAAAGGGAACAAGTGTCTGCCAAAAAACCCTCAGGGGAATAGTGAATTGCTTCCAAAAGGAGATGGATAGAGAATAGATAAAATAAAAGGGTAGCAAGGATAAGACAAAGGCAAAAAAACTGAAACTGAAGACTAATAGAGGACAATGGATCAGAACCCCAAGCCTGAAGAATAAACTCCAGAGTTTGGAAGTAAAAAAAAAAGGGATTCTGGGGGAATGGTGAATAGCTTACAAAAAGAGATGGATAGAGGATAGATAATATAAAACAGTAAGGCAAAGCCACTGAAACTGAAAAAAACTAATGGAGGACAATGGATCAAAACACCAAGCCTGAAGAAGAAACTCCAGAGTTTGGAAGTCCAAGAAAAGATTCAGCTCAAATGTATGTCAAGGAACATGTGCAAAGAGTCAAGGAAGACAAGACATACTGACACCTGAGTGAAGACAAAATAATTTCAGTATGGACTATGGACTCAGGTGAATGAGGAAAACCATATTCTAAAGCACAGACAAAATGAAGAATAATAAATGAGAGAGAGTGAAAGTATGCAAGACTCCACCACCTGCTGCACAATAACTGTCATGCCCCCTGACAGACAAAGAAGCAGCTGACACCATTGTGGTAGTCGGTAGTCTGTCTAGAAGTGATCAAGAACCAGATGTTCAACACTAGAGAGCAGAGAAATGACTATTTCTTTGTAGTTCATGTTGTGAAAAGTAAGAGCCACAAAATTTGCAGAGGAAGAATTGTTTGAAAGTAAAAACAAAAAATATTTCCACAACATTTGGTTTTGTAAATTCTTCAACCAAACACTGATACTGAAAAATTATGTGCAAGCAAAAAAAAAGACACATCTTAAACACACCAGTGTCAAATCGAGAAATGATGACTGAACAATTAGCATATAGGGAGCCAGCTGTGCTAGGAGGTGGTGTTGAACTCTTAATGGTTAAGGGCTGTTACATGCTCATTTGCAATATCATGTGGAAACATGAGATTACGTGGAACCTCAAGGCTAGTGGCAAGTGAAGAAGTTTGTATATAGAGGGCAGCAATGAATATGGAAAGCTAGATATAAGTGAGTTTATGTAACATTTTGAAAAAAAAAATTTCTTTTTAGTATAATTTTCGATCTTGAAATGATGAGTTAAGCAACTCAAATAATCTTAAATTATTACACAAGATAATTTATTTGTAAAAGCTGAAAGAAAATAAAACTTCATTCTACAATTATGCTGAATATAGAATTTGTGAGATAAGTAAATAACCATAAATATTTTAACTTTTTAATATGTATTAACAAATAGTTTTATTTCTCAGAAATTAGGTTCCATCATATGAATTTCAAAAAGCCTGCAATTCAATGATGCAAGTTTGCTTAATATGCATCTTAAATGCATCAATTCCTGAAATAAAAAAGTATGGTTTTAAATTTCTGAATGGAACATTAAGCTTACAATTTATTTAAAAGCAGCTTAAAATTCCAAATAAAATATGCTTTTCATAAAACTAACATTTTGTCTGTAAGTGTTCATCAAGGACCATTCTACATACAAAATTAATGAAAAACAGAAACCAGCTTCCAAATAAAATATGAGTATATATATATATATAAAACAATGATTATATAATGTATTGACAGGATAAAACAATATCTGGATGTAATATAACCAAATCTGTCACCACTCCATTGTTGCACACACACACACATTTCATACTTTAACAGATCTTGGATAAAGAGCTATAAATATGCAGTTAAGTCCTGTTTAACATAGTTAAACATTATTTATTTAATCTGTTGCATTTGGTTTAGTACAAGAACACTCTTTCATTTACAAAATACAAACACCTGAAACAAACTATATTATTATTCTTCAAGTCTTAGTGACATTTACAGATTCTTTCTACCATAAGTAAAATTCTGAAAAACTACAACTGTTCCATAACCAAGATAAAACTATGATGTTAAAAACACATTAGCTTGATTTACAAAATCCTATGAATCATCACTATGTATTAAGTTTTCACTGAATTTATCAAACCAGTTTAACTTTTGTTTTTAATTTATTATCATACATGTACAGTAACTAATTTTATGTGAATAAAACTCATGGACAGATATAAAAAAAAATATGGAAGATATTAAAAACAGCACAATTAAACATAAATGCAATATAATCATTATGCATTTCTTTAGACCCTGAGAAGAATTAAAAGTTATCAAAAATCTTTTTTATCCAAGTTTTATAAACAAGTATTTTCAGAAAAAACTTCAGTTACCAAACTAACTGTCATATTTTGGTATCTAATACTGCAATAACTCTAGCTAGTATTTTTTATTTTAATTTCAAACTGCTTTTTGAGGTTGCCTAAATTCACATGTTGTTTATGATTTTTTCACCTTCAAGTTATCAGGTTTCTTTAATTTTGTTATATCTTTTATATGATTCTACATACTTTCTTTGTATCATGGTTATTTACACTACAATTTACTCTGAGAACCCTAAAAAAGTAAGCACATAGTACAAAAAACCTGCAGTATCAGTTTAACAAGTCTAGTAAACTGATCTTATAAGGGTTTCTTATGAGCATTACACTGGACAAAATGCTTCAACAAACATAAATACTAGAGCTGAACATATATTGAAGCCAAATTTTATTTCATTTTTAAAATATGTACACAGTAAACAAGAAGCCATTAAACAATTTTTTATTCATATGTTGTATAGACAGGAGCAGAATTTTTAAATGTATATCGATACATTTATGAGAAGTTAACACTTAAATAATATTTCCCTGTCTACATCAAGAATTATATTTGATCAGTTTATGAATTTGTTTGTTTGAAATATAACCAAAAACTACACATTGGACTATCTGTGCTCTGCCAACCACAGGTATCGAAACACAATATCTAGCATTGTAAGCCCACAGATATACCACTGTGCCACTTGGGTACAAATTTATTAACTTAAAACTGGAAAGACTGAAGTGTTATTTTTAGTTACTTGTGAAGCAATATATTAGAAAGAAATTCTGAGTTGTTACATTTAATTAGTTCAATATATTACTTATTTACATCCTGTGAATAAATCTGCATACAGTTAAATTGTAATCAACGCATTTGCTCTGGTAATTTAATAATTCACTTCATTCTTACAAATCTTTTTGCAGTTTCAAAATATATTGAAGTTAACTTACTTTCTGAAAACTATGCATAATTCTTCACACAAAAAATTTTTTCATGTTAGTTTATTTGCTTTAAACATTCATGCAAAGCTGAACAAATCATGCTAGCCATTCCTAATTTTGAGCTGATAGTTTAGAATGGAATATAGCTAGCTGATAGCATCCATAACCAACTCCTGGACTACTCTAAACAAATACTTGAAACTGGTAGAATTCAAGAAATAAATCTGTTATTATTCTTAAAACATAATCTATAAAAAGAAATGTATAAATCAAGAGCTGAAAATTTACACTAATTGATATTTTGCTTAAGCGTGTCATGAAGAGAACAGAATGACAGAAATTTTTAGAAATGATTTATCACATGATCACTTAAATGCATCCAATATTTATACGTTTAATGAAATCCAATCTAAAAACAAATCTGGTGTGTCTTTTAACTTTACTCTTATTTCTAATGAACTGACTGCTTAAATTGATAAAATATATTTTAACTAAAAGCTTCTCATTAAAAACATATGTACTATAAACACCTGAAAAGTCATTCAGTGAACTTTCTTTTTTATAAATTAGTCAAAATAAAAACATATTTTACAAAATTAGTAATATAACCAGAAAAATTTATTGGCTACATAACTATTATTCTTACAGTATTTTCTTTCTCAAACTACTCACTAGAATTGTTATAAAAGTAGAATTTCAATCTTGTTAACTAAATTTATCAGACCTTTAACTGAATTTCATAAGCTTATTTCAAGTTAAAACCCTACTCATATTATTTGTCTCAAATAATACATTCATTCTGTAACTCAAGTTCTTAAATATACAGGGTGGCCGAAAAGTAAGTACAGAGTTGATAATTGATAATGTATTTAAACTAATTAAATCAGAATTAAAATATACAGTTGACAAATGATAATTTTCCCATGATAACATCATATAATTATCAAAATGATTGTATTTATTGCATCACAAACAAGGGGAATGACTTGGTAGCCTGATTAACTATGCTCAATAAATGATGCTTATTCATTAGTATGTCCATCATAGCTTTTAGCACTTATAAAACATTCTGAGTCAATGGAACCAGTCGTCTTATGACAAACAATGATGTTTATTCATTAACACATTCATCATAACTTCTAGCATTTATAAAATGTTCTGAGTTAGTGGTGGAAAAATATTTACTAAAAATAAAAATAGATAAAACAATATAAATTCTATATGATTTACTCCATTCACAATAGGTAACACAGTAAGTAATATTACATATCTGATGTTCTAAAACTTGTAAATATAAAAGTATTGGCACTTACCATAACTAATACTGATTGGCAAAAAAGCTTGCTTATAAAACTTTACATTCAACTAAAATAAATGTCTTCATACAATATAAAAATTATTTTGCTTTACCTCAGATTTTGTCTGTAATAGGTTTTTCATTTTGTAACTAAGAACTTTGTAATGATCATAAAAAATAATTAAAACTTGATTAGTTATAAATGAAGGTATATTCACGCAGTGACTTGAAATAACAGCAAAGAACCTATTCACAAATCACAACCAATGAGTCTTTCATTATAAGAGATACTAGATGTGATTTTTAATACATTTCTATGTGTTTTCACAATACATGAGTAAATAATGACTTTTGCTGTACATGCCCCTTTCATGGTTTCTTAATATTGGGCTTTTCTCTTCTACTAGTATATGTGCTCAAGACTCACACAATGCCTAGTTATACCAAAGAAGTCGCAACACTAATAGTCATATATGATTAAGCCTACACTGATATACTCAATACTTACTACTAAGTCCCTTGTCCTTGAAAGTTAGCCTAATTCAAAATTTTAAAAAATTAGTTTAAACAAACAGAACAAAATACCAGTAAGACAGAATTCATTTTTCAACAAAAAATTCTTAAAACTAATGTTAATATTTAAGTACACGTAAAGTAAAGCTTGGTGATTTTAAGAAACTAAATGAGAAGATAAATGAAGCACTCATCTTATGTTTATCACAGTTCTCACTTTATGTTTTCCACTTCAGATTCTCACATTACATGGAGACATTTACCATAGAGGGAACCACCATAAAAACCGATGTAATTCCTTAAACTTAATGTACAATCAGCAATATTTTAAATTTTCTATTATCATGTAGACCTATACCATTAACACTATAATAATTATTGCTTTTCACCAATGAAAGGAAAAACATAGTTTAAGAGCAATGTTAATAATGGTAATCTTGTGACTAATTGCCATCTAACCAACTAAAGTGACATACCAGCTTATATACTATAGAAACTGAAAAGGGTAGTGGAAATAAAAAAAAGGAATGAGTAGGCCTGACTGATAGTGTTATTCATCAATGAGTTTGATTTCTTTAGTCAAAATCATCAGCAGCATACTTAAAGAAGGATATGAAGACAGTGCCAATAACAACATGCAATATCTATATAGAAACAGGACAGTGGATCTATGCAGCTTTGGGTAATATTGCCTCCAACACTGTTGGAGACTCAGTGTCCAAGTGTTTCAGTAGTATAATGATCCTGCATAACACCACATGGTAAAATCCTAGGAGGAGAGGAAACAAGCAGTTGGAATACTAAAACTCTTGCCTTGGCTGGATCAGAGTTCACATCTTAACTTTACTAAGGAAATATGGACCTATAAATGACCTGTGGAATTGGACATGCTCCAGGCTACCCTTAAAGAACATTCTGTTTCAAACACTAACAAACTGCATAGATTAGTAGCAGGATACCTGATCATCATGCTGTCTTTATGGTTCAGCCTATTTTAAGTTTATAGGTCTAATTACACTTATTTTTATATAAATACTTACCCTGTGACACAGCTACAGTATGTTTCACCAGTGTTTGCATATTTACTTCCAACATTGTATATTTATATATGCAAGTCTGTATATAAAGGTAAAATGACTTGTTACAGAGGCCAGTCATAAGTGAGGCTCACAGTTTCTTGTTTAATCAGTAGTGCTTCTTTATACTTTCTGTCCAGAAATTTAACTCTTATGACAGTAATTTTTGTTCACAAAGGTTTTAATGATGGGGAAAATGTTTAGTGGGAGACTTTTATCAAATTCTAGGTTATTTGTATCATTAACCTATTGAAACAGGCATACAACTTGAGAAGCAGCAGCAACACTGAGTTTGCTCATTTTAAATTGGCTGCAGTTTAGCAATCACCAGATTTTTTCAGATGCATAACTGTTAATAATTTTCAGTTTGATTATTACAAGACTTTCATTTGTAACAGAAATACTGCACTTAATAGGGAAATACCATATAATACTTCACAAGTTCTCACATTTATCAAGTACATATTCTTTTATAGAAGTAAATAAATACCTAGTTATGGAAAATACAAACATTCTTCACACAAACAGAATAAGCAAGTTTACAGAGGGCAAACAAATACTTATCCTTAAGAATGTCAACCTTAAAATGAATTTATTTACAGAAGAGACTCAAACACTTAAGATTAAAACTAATTATCTATTAACATTTTCTGATTGTTGTTTTACATACTGTAAAACTACTACCATTTGTTTCTTAGGCACATCAAACTTTAAGACCTTTGAGGTAGATAATTTGTTAAAAATTCCACAGATATTATTATTGAAGAGATTACTGTTAAGTTCATTAAGTTTCAAAACATTTTTCATACAGGTCACTTTTTCATGTTGTAAGGAATATTATTAACAACCTAAAAACACCCACAAGATTTTAAATTAAATTAAATGGTGTAAGAACAAAAGTATCAAAATGGAAATATACTGATGTTTTAGTATGTTATATTAAAAGAATTTTGAATATGCAAATCAGCAAATCATTTGAAAACCATAGCTAGCCAACATAATGCCATGGTGGAAAGGAATACTCCAGAATTACATTTTTAAATTCTTCGGCATTTATGAGGTGGTATGATGCCAACAAAAATATATCACTTTCGTGAAGGGGATGAAACAGCCCATTCTTATGAAAATATTCAAACACTCAAGATAATAAAAACGTGTTCAGATCAGGGATTTAAAATTTCCAAGACAGGGATATCCATTGTTCCTAAAATCATTGAAAAACAATGAAATGTGAACCAACTTGAGTTGCCAGAACCAACCAGAAAAACACTTACAATAGGTCATACCCCAGCTGTAGTAAAAAAAAGTGTGATGTCTTGTAACAGGTGAAAATCCACAAACACAAAAGTCAGTGGTAAAAGCTGTCTGTGTACCACAAGCAACAGTACGCAATATAAACAAGGATCTCCATCTGGAAAAGTTAAACAAGTTGCTTACATGACATATCCATTCAACAACTACATACCTCAAACATATGGAGAACAAAACAAGTATTTATAATATTCCATACAAATAGGTTGCTAGGAAACTATTGCCCTTGACCCCTAAATGGATTATGGTAAAATATCTGGAAGTGGTATACTTTGGACATGCCAGCTTTACAATATAGCCATTTGCAATGGAAATAACACTGCAGGGCTACTGTCAGGATACACGGTTGTCAGACAGAAAATGACCAGACATAGCAACATGGTACATAATGACATGGCAAAGCACCAAAATTGCTTTAATATAACATATTCAATCTGTAGTCCTTAAGAAGTAAGTATGTGACATACAATATGAAATTTTAAACCTATTTTGCTACTTATGTCCTGAAGTATCCAAACAAAGGTAAATTGGATTCATGTTCATATTCAATAGTAAACTTTACATTCGGGTGTTTAATATTTAAGCACTGAAGATATTTATTAACATGACTTTGTGACTGAACAATGACAAGTATGTTGTCAACATGCTATCTATAATGCTAATGATTTTACAGTAACGAAACATTCACCATAGACATGGAATTCATGGTCTGGCACACCAACCACTGGTTACACCTGGTCCATTCACACAAATAATGATTAAATTGTTTAATATATATAGCTTAACTTCACGAGGCAAACATGACCAACACTAGAGTAAATCTTGTGGATCATAAAGTTAACTATAAAAATATATTTACTTACTTATTATTTTTTACTAGTGTATAATTCTAGTCAAAGTATCATTTGGCATCGGTAACAAGACATTTTTCAACTCATGTTTATCCTAATAACTCAAGAACACGTTAGCCATAGCAGATGTAAGCTCTAATTCTAACTAACATCGTCACAAATTAAGTCTTTAAAAATATGATTCTTTGACTGCAACAGACATCAGCTTTAAAAAAAAACTTTAATAACCAATATACTATATCTGGGATAAAAAAATAAAACTTACTCTTTTGTAACTTTACTTCTCTTAAAAGTGTTGGATCTTTATTTAGTTTTACAAATATTCTACTATCCCATAAAATAGTTAAAGTTGGTAGTTTAATCACATTTGTTTAGAATAACTATCATCTTTCCTTTATCAGGCTTTGTTATAGCTAAAACAGTGCATCTTCCAAGTTTAATAAAAGCTTTATATTCTTCTTTAGACAAAATAATAAGGTTGCTTCCCAGAATTATAATTATATATAGGCTTGGTCTTTTCTACTGACCTTGTAACCACCATGTAACTCTGAATGTACTAAGTGTATCTTTATAAAATTTGGCAAATTTTTAGTAAACCTTACAAGTCTGTTGTTTATTTTTAAAAATCACATTTTTTAATAAAGTATTTTTACAACAGATTTATTTGTGAATTGACAAAGCCTTTATTCAAACAGTCTGATTGAAAGACAATTTTCAAGCTTAGAATAAAAATGCTTCTTTTCATCTTACAGTTTTCATATTCCATTTGCATAACCTCTAGAACCTCCTAAATGAATATTGTTTTCATAAAACTATACACTATCTCTTATTTTCTTTACCCTAACACTAACTAGAGTGAAAACATCAATTCAGAGTGAAACAAAAAAACTGGAAAATATGAAATAAAATCAATAATACCTTTCTTTTTTTCTAGAATGATAGCAAACTGTAACACATAATTGTAATTATTTATCCTAGCAGCTTCAGCTTTCTAACCTATCACATTATCTTGCTTATAATTTTACAATGCCCTTTAGAACCCATCTAAGTATGTAACAGACAATTAACAACAGTGGGAAAACTTAGTGTAAACAACTGATCAAGTTACGATCATGGCAGTTATAACAAGTTGGTCTTGTGAATGTATTAAGGTACTTTAATTTTTAAACTTATTTAAGTTACTTTAGGGCAATATGGCTGATATTGAATAATCCTATATTATTATAGTGGAAGTCACTTATATAAAAAATACTGAAAATCTGATTACAGTGTTACACTGCTAACTTTAAAAATAATTTTGGTATCATACCATCATTGTAAAATGAAACATTACTGCAGCTAATGTGAAGTGGGTAAACACTGTTGTTAGTTGTTAATACTACATTATTATATTAATATATACAGTATGAAATAAAGAATTCACATAACCAGAGACTGCTTATGGCATAGAAAAAGTATCTTGTTGATATCTGGTTGTTTAAAATTGGTATTTTTTTACTTATCAATGGATATACTGTGGTATTTGTTGTGTTTTTGTATTTGATATATATATATATATAAAAGGTCGGAGGGAGATTACTTGCACATTTTAAAAAGAAACAAAATGGCCACCATGTAGTTTTCTCTAGTCGACAAATTCATTTGCCTAGTAAAAATGTTAGTATCACCATTTATAAATTGTGTACAAAAATATTCCTTTCAATATAAAAATATGTTTTTTGCTGGACAAATGGTGACCTCTTCAAAAAAAAATAGAAAGATTAATACATGTTAGAATAAGG
>NW_013666326.1:139920-141968 GCF_000517525.1 Limulus polyphemus | reverse complement strand
GGAAAAAAATTATATTTTATCTGTTATTTTTACTACTGTATCTCTTTACAGTTGGGTTGGATTTTGTAACTACCATAAAAAATTTGAAAATAGATATAAATTATGCTTTTTTATAAATTATAAATTTATATAAATTATATTTGTTATAAATTATAACACAAAAACAAATGTTTAGTCTAAATAGCTTAAATCTCGTAACATTATACATCTAAATATATAATTTTTATTTTATTGACCTTTCAGAGTTGCAAGAGTATCCAAGAATATAAAACTGGCCTTTACAAAATGATTTGTCTTGGCTGTGTTCTAGTGGGCCAGTATTTTGTAAAATACAGTCACACTTCAGTTATTATACATTATATATATATATATATATTTACATACACACACACACACACAAACATACGTTATTACTATTTACAAATAAATTCTTAAATGTCAGTCATTTTTCTTAAAACATAGAACAGTATATAAAAATGTGTAGTAAACAGCTATCTCTTCTAGTTACGAACTTTGTACGCATTTGCTGCTTGCTGTAAGTTGCTAAGCCTTCTCAAGTTTTGCACATGGAGCATATGACACGAAATGGTTTTCTTTTAGGTTTTATATATACATTTTGAAATAAAAAAATTTAAATTACTATATCAATACAATAGAATTCCATTATAATTTATGAAGCTTAATAACTAAACTGTATTTGGGTCTAAAAAATATATGATTTTTTGAGCTCACTAATGTCTTACCTTACTGCTTGGAATCTAGCATGAAAAGAAAGATTTTCCCGTGTAAATACTTTGCAGACGCTGAGAAAACAACTAGGGAGGCATTCTGAGCTTTTGATTGGTTATACACATGTCACTGGGCAAAGGAGGTGTACATAAGCAACTATTTTCAAAAAAGGAAGAGGTGGGCTGGGCCACCTTGGTTGATTCAATAAATATATTAATATCTCAGAAAATAGCAAAGATAGGCGGTTTTTATCTTATATTCTAGCTTGTCAATATTGGTAATTTGAGTATCTAATTTGTATGAAACTATAGGCTTTGTATTTGGACATCACAAACATCTAATCTGAACCAATGCTGTATTCAACATACCACGTGACACACAAAAATCGATATTTAGGATTTTGTTTTTATAATGAGTTTTAAATTAAGAAATTAACTAATGTATAATACTAAAATTTGAATTATACTCTACAATTTGATACAAAACTTACTGACATGCATTCGTAAAACAGTAGTTCAATAAAATTTTGAATGTGAGTCTACAAACATGATGACATGACCCTTGACCATAAGAAGTCCCATGTAGGTAGGATTAATCTGATTAGTATTCAGATCATGAAAAAGACAATTTTCCTAACTTTATGCAAAACATCACACTTTTTTTAATACAATGCAATGACAGATAAGATAAGCTTTCTAACTGAAAGAGAAAGCTTTAAGCATATTAAAGATTACCAAGCCAGGCGAGAACGGGTACTTCTCTGCCATTTTTTCTTTTGACATTTTAAATGATAAGTTAAAATAATAGCTACTACATTCTATTTCAAGACAATGATGCTATCTACTTACTACACGAATTTCTTATTTTGCTTCTTTATTAATCAAAACTGTGAACACAAAACTAATTTCTAAATGCATCTAAAAGAAATTAATATTTTACAACAGCACAAAAAACTAAACTGAATAAAATAACTTAGATGACATTTTTTTTAAGATTCAGATCTAAATATATTAGTCATGCCTTTATAAAATGATTCCTCTTATTTTTACACATGCAAATGTTTGTTTGATTGTTTTAGAAATCTATGCAAAGCTACACAAAGGCTAACTGCCCTAGCAATCCCTAACTTTGCTCATAGGCTAGAGGGAAGGCAACTAGTCAGCAGTACCTGCAAACTTTTGGGCTACTCATAATCAGATAGTGGAATTTGACTGTCCTTCTTATAACACACACAAAGCCCCAAAATTTAGAGCTCTTTTTTTTTCTTTTTATGGCAATAGTTCCAGGCTCTCCAGCAGTATATTATAAAAAACTAGGAA
>NW_013666326.1:128792-139180 GCF_000517525.1 Limulus polyphemus | reverse complement strand
AAAGCATCATTGGGGTAGAGACATAAGAGACATACATCAAACATTTAACACACTACTAGATCAAATGACATTGTTTCTAAATGTTGACAACAGTTAGTAAAAGCAAACTAAAAAATGTCATGTTTTGATTAAAGCTTACCTTAGTGAACATACATGTAGGTTGAGATGGCTGGGTTATGCACCAATGACACCGGACCACACTGCTAGCAAAGGAACATGCCAACTAAACAGCTTCTGAACATCTTCTGTAAAAATACTTTAAAACACTGCAACATGTGATCATGAAAAAAATACTTCTTCAATTTAAAAAAAACTAGGAATACTAGGAGCTTTTTGTAAAAACTAGGAAAAACTAGGAACCAATTCAAAAAACTAGGAAAAACTAGGAAATACTAGGAACGCTGGAGAGCCTGTAGTTCACAAACCCTGAACCCTCAGATTCATAATCCAACACACTAACCACTTGGCCATGCCCAACCGAACTGCAAATGAACATGCTTGCATGAATCTACATCATTTAAGGTATAATAATACAGTGTCTAATACAATAATTCAATGCAACTTTTATAAAGATGAATTTTAAACTTATATTGGAATTACATACTCATGCACTTCCATATGAGCATTGAGTTGCTCTTTTTGTAAAAACCGACGACGGCACTTTGGACACTCATGCACAATCTTATGGCCAGACAAGTGACTCCACAATGCTTGTGAGCTTTCCATTTTTACACCACAAATCTGAAAATAAAGGAAAGAGAAATAAATACAAAAAAAAATCATTCTATGTAGCTTTTTGAATTTCTAAATAAATATATATTCCCTTGAAATCCAATACTTGTTTATGAGAAGAAAAAAATCATTTGAATGTAAGGCATATGGTTGTACTAACAGCAAGTATGATAACAAACAGTTACATTTTCAACAAGTCCTTAAACCTCCATCAGATTCCAAAAACGATATAAAAAAATGGCAACATAACTGAGGAACAGGACATACCACAAAGACATTTCCTTTTGGAATGTTGTATGTGGGAAACCTTTAACTCCTAGTTGTTTAAAGGTGTATTTATGGACTAAATTTATGGGTATAAAACCTTGACACTACCTAGTAGAAGAGGCAGTGTCAATGCTTTTCAAGCAATGTCCCCTCCACCATACTAAAAGAGAGAGAGAATGACTGAAGACCAGAAAAAAGAAACGGTATTTTAGACTATCATTATTATAGTAAAATCGTTTAAAATATATGTAACTACTCTACGATACAACTACTCCTTGCTTCTCAACTCATACCTGAAGGAATGGGTGAATAACTTATCAACATTTGAATTTATGAAGGTTTTGCCGAGTCAGTGTGAATGAAAGGTGATTTTCATGCTAAGGATCAAAATACTTCTTTTCATCTTATAGTTTCATATTTCATTTGATAAATTTATGGAACCTTCTAAATAAATAATAATTTTTTATAAAGCTTAATATTTTCTCTACCCTAACACTACCTGTAACAAAATCATCAATGTACAGAAGTGAGAAACAGAAAAAATAAATCAATAATATCATTTGTTTTTGCCTAGAAAGACTGCAGAATATAGAAGACAATGTCAAGTTACTTATCTTAACAAATTCAACTTCTAACCTTTTTCACATCTGTTTTTTTTTAATCTTATGGTTTTATTATATTACTTTGTATCCATGGTGGTAGTAATCCTCATGTCAAAAGTAATGAATCACAGTGGTTGTCCAAAGGATATTTTTTGGAGGGCTAATGTAAATAGCAAGTGATTTAGTCATGCATCACACCAATGCTCAAGCCCAAGCCAGTGTAATTTTATACGTTTTATTTTGTTGAACTTTGTTTAGGCTAAAATTGGAAGTAATAATTTTTATATTTTAGTTACTTTTATTAAAAATAATATAATAAAAAAAAATTCATAAAAACAAGAATTTGTAATACTCACTGTGTATTCAAGAGTACAAATATTTGGCATTTTCCCCTTAAACTCATTAAGTCTTGCACATTTTTGGGTTAAAAAAATTCATGTAGCTTTCACATATTCATTTTTGAATACAAAATATAAATCTGAAACAACAACAGTATCTCCCAAAACTAAAATAATTTATATGGCTTTTTAAGTAAGCTATAAGTAGGTTAAAAAAAATTCTGTTTCTGTTCAGAACAGATCTGATCAACACACATCCCTCAATTCTCATCGACTAATGGCATATGGTGGGAAAACTGAACACAGATTTTAAAGATTTTCATACAGGAGAATTTTCTCTTTCCGCTAGTTGTAAACACATTCATTAGCCATATAAAGGTCATTAGGAAACTGTCTTGAAAGGAAGAGAGAAAGTGTAGGGGCTTCTCTAACATGTTTGAAAAATCTATTGATATCTCAGCAAACCATGAAGACAGAAAGTTCATATTTTAGATTCTTGCTTGTAATTATGTTTCTAATTGGTTGGAAACAACAGCAGCCTATTTTAGAAGATACAAATTACTGCTCAGAACAGCATCTTTAGTCTCTCACGAAAAACTGTTGGTTTAACACTAACACAAACCAGACAATCACCTGATATGTGTAGTGTAAAATTTGCTCTTTCTATTGGTTATAAATATGTCCAACAACAAAATCAGAAATAATGGCAGACAATTCTTAAAAGACAACATGGGAGGTATGGCTGGATGATTTAATATATTACCTGTGAGCAACAATTACACTAAATGGTGATGCATATACTAATCACTTAACCCTATCACATCCGGCAGCTCAAAGTGCTCATGTCACAACATTTGACAAAGTTGAATTCAAAATTTAATTAAATTACTTTATTATCAATGTATATGAATAAACATGGCATCACATAGTTGATAAAAATTTTAATATTACTTAAGTTTTAATTTCATAATTTTATAAGGAAGTATTTTAAAACATCCTCAATCTCCTTTAGTATGAAAACTGTGACATTTGCTCTCTCTCTTCCCTCTTCTCTTATTTATTTACTACCCTTCTGAGAAGTATAAAATGTAATGTAAATTACTCATTATAATATAGTTATTACTCAGGCAAAGAGTAATTTTTATAGCCTTCAATCTTAATTGGTTTCAGAGCCTAAACTCTTCCCGTCACGCACACTTGTAAAATCCTCTCTTTCACAAATTGCCAATAACCAATAGAAAGCCAAAGTTTAATGTTATGTTGTTTTTTTTGTAGATAAAATTGTCTATTTCACTTCCAGTTCAAACTTTATTCCCATGGGAAAATTCAACAAGCTTAGCTGAATTTTTAACAGCTCTTATCACAGTGGTAGAAAGCCAGAAACATTTTGATAGTTATAGGACATTGTCTGCTTTTTAAATGTTATTATTCTGTGTTTTAAGATGCAGTATTTAATTAAATAAAAACATTTAGTATGGTGGTACCATTAGTTTAAATTTCATTAACAGTTGACTGAAAAAGAGAAGATCCAGGTGAAATTGTATTTCGTTTGTCATGTGTATTCTTTATTTGTTATTACAAAAGTAACTAACATGTAAAAATTAGAAACTTATTCGGTTAGGTAAGGTTATATTATGTAAAATAAAGAAAAATAATAATAATATTTTTCATGAGGCATATTCGTGAGTTACCTGTATGTTATGTAATTCGAAAGGTAATGCGAGCTACATGTTTACCAAGTGATTTGCAACTTGTGTGGCAAGATTATTACTTAGACAAGGTTGCAAAGACAATAAAATAATAAATTTTAAATAGAAACAAATATATACTGCTATATGTTTAAAGATACTTAGGATAAACAATTATGGTCTCCTGTTACAATTTGCAGTCATTCCAGACAGAAAAAAGGGTAATTTAGAATTATTTCCTAATATTTTTATGGTGGTTACAAGATCAGTCAAGTTGACCAAAACCTGTATAATGTTATAGTATAGAAAATAGCAGACAAAATGTAAAGTTTTTCTGAAAAAGCATTTAGGAGGTTTTAGGAATTATGCAAATGAAATTTAAAAATTTTCAGATGAAGAAAAGTGTTTTTAATATTATCATGAAAATCACTTTGCACTCTGAGCAGTCAACACTTTGACACCATATAATTATGGACAAAATCTTAGTAACAATATATAACTTTCTTGCTATGGACTTGGTCGAATTGTCCGAGTTTGCGACTCCAAATTGATCTTTAGTTTTCGTACTATAACTTCTATGTTTTGTGTATCTTCACAAAATATTACAAGCTTTCAGTATTTTTAAGACATTTGTAGACAAATAAATCAGACATTTTAATGAAGTATTTTCACTAAAAACTTCTCCATGGATATACGGAGTCAAAGTGTTGACTGCTCCGAGCGTAAAGTGATTTTCATGTTAATATCAAAAAAGTTTCTTCATCTGCAAAATCTCAAATTTCATTTATATAATCAATAAAACTTCCCAAATAAATTTCAAAAGTTTTTTTTTCAGTGAAAAAAAACTTTTTTTTGTTATTTTCTCTGCCCTAACTGAAGTAACCAACAAAAAGATTTTTTAAAATCTAAATTACACTTTTTTTTACTTTCTAGAATGACTTCAAATTGTGACATGAAACTATATTTGTCTATCCTAAATAGCTTTAAACTTGTAATAGTAAACTTCTGTTTGTACTAAAATTTTAGTTTTATTGCCTTCTGAACTATGACTAACTGATATTCCTGCCATAAAATTTCTATTTCACTTGGTGAACATGCAGCTCATGTTATCCTATCAAATTACATAATGCATGAGCTACTCATGAGTTGATTGCAAGTGTACCTCATGAAAAATTTTATTGTTAACATTATTATTTTTTATTGTACCTAATCTAACCTAAGAAGTTTCTAATTTTTATATTTTAGTTACTTCTATAATAATAAATAATACACATGAAAATAAAAAATATAGGACTTATCCGAGTCTTTTTTTTTATTCTGTCAATTGTCAATAACAGTTAACTCTACTTTTTATATACAAATAGTACCACTGCACTAAATAATTATTTATTTTATTAAATTGTGCACCAAGGAACACAGAATAATTATATGCAAAAAAGCAGACAATGTCTCATAACTATCACAGTTTTTCTGGCCTTCTAACTATGGAACAAGAACTGTTAAAAATTCAGCTAAGCTTGTCAATGTGTTTCCCATGGGAAAAAAAATTGAACTGGAAACAAAATCAATAATTCTTTGTGCATAAAACAACATAATATAATTCATCATTTGATAGATTAAAACCTCTATTGGTTATAAATAATATAGTATTAAACAGCAGAGAGAACAACTGGCAATTTCTGAAAGGCAGGATGTGACAGATGGGTGTGGCAAGGTCTGATTTTCAGGTATATGCCTCTATACTTAACTAAGATTAAAAGCTATAAAAATTATGCTTTTACTGAGCAATGACTACATTATAATGAGTAATTTATGTTAATTTCTGTACTTTTTGGAGGGTTGTAAATAAATTAGAGAAGAGGGGATGCCTAGAGATAAAATGTCATAATTCTCATACTAAAGGAAATTTAGGATATTTTTCAATATTGGCATAAAAAAAATTATGAACTTAAAGCTTATGCATTATTAAAATTTGGATTTTATGCCAAATTTATTCATACACCATAAAAATAAGTAGTTTAATTAAATTTTGAATGTAACTCACCAAAACCTCATGATATATACAAAAGAGTCTACAAAAACTTTTAAAGCTTACTGAAAGCTTGACAAATTTTGTGAAGATACATTATATATTTTCAAAGTCATAGTATGTATACCACCATAGTAACATGGTGGTTAAAAGGTTTTGTAAAATACACCGGCTAGTTGTGATAGGGGTTAATAAAAACTACAATTCAAATCAATTAATATCATGAAAATAATCAACTTATTGAAATCAGTTGTCCCAATCATTACTGTGTAGAATTATTCCAAGAACCATTTAATCAAAATTATGCTGAAATTGATGGTCATGGAAATAATCAACTAATCAAAATTAGGTATTCTGATTACAAGTATTTTCAATTGTTACAACAGATCAAGAAATTAAAATATTGCTTGTCGTTATGTTGTTTGTTGTTAAGCACAAAGCTACATAATGTAGAGTGTCATGATTTTAGGGTCTCAGATTCAATTCCCATTACCACTAAACCTTGCTCACCCTGTCTTTGTTATTGCAAAGTTACTAATTCTAACTGGTATTGTCACTAATTTTGAACTACTGACTAGAAAGAAGGCAACTGGCATGGTAGTACCCACTGCCAACTCTCTAGCTACATAAGTGTTAAATAAAGCATAAATTTATCAATTGTTTACAACAGTATGTTTCAAATTTATGATTGTGTAGCTGTACAATGTCGTACAAGCAGGTTCTAGAGTTGGAGTTCCACCCCCCACCCTCAATCCAATATTTTCTATGAATTAATAACTGATGTATAAGCACGTACAGATCTATAGGAGAGGGAACTGGGTTCAATTACTTTAGAACACCCTTTGACAAAACACATTATTCCCCTCTACTCTGTTGTTACAATGCAAGGCTGTGATACCCACTCTAAGATCAACAGTATAACTGTTGGTTACCAAGGTTGTATCCAGAGATTTAAATAATTGTCTCCTTTCATCAAAGTCCACACAGGCCAGTTCAATTACTTTAGTACACAAGTGACAAGACAAATTATTCTTCTGTACTCTGTTATTACAATACAATCTGTAATAATTCACTTTAAAAATCACCACTAAAAGCTCTTTATGGCTAAACTCACAATCAAGAAGTCTAGATCTATCTATCAATCTAACTAAATTTAACTAACTTTATCAATGTGTGTGTATATATATATATGCACACACACAAGAGCAGTCTTGAACATTCCACACACTACTAGACAGTATAATGCAACAATACTCAATTAAAGCAATGAGAAAAATTCAGAATGTTCAAGTAACATGATGTCAAGTACACAGTTGCATACACAAACTTGCCATAGATATCACTTCTAAAATACCTTTTGTTAATATTTGCACAATATAAACTAAATAATACTCTTGTAATAAACTTAAAGTGAACAGTAATGTACATCTAACAAAGATAAAAATTTATTTAAGGAAGACTGTCCACAAGTTGATGAGTTTGTTGAAAGAAAACCTTGAAATATGTTATCAACAGTGGTTCTACAACTATAGCTGTTTGATCCGATTAGCTAATTAAAGATGAGAAATTGTCTCCAGAGACGCATAAAGAGGAGAGATGGATGCAAACAACAGGTGGACATAAAGTTTCAGCAAGAGGAAAGATGGAAGTTACCTTTACTGCATGAAGTTTCTCTACATCTCATGATGTGTAAGTAATTGACATCAAAGAAGAGTGTATACTTTCAAACAACTACATGTTGAGACAGGGATATGAGGTTAGCCTAGCTTAAAATAATTCACAGTCGATGACCATAAAATCCATGTGCACTACATGACAATTACTACAACAGATGTTGAACTTCTAGTGACAAAAGGAATTGTACCATCAAGAATTAAAGTACTCTTATCAGCAGTTATGAAGAACAAATTAACATCTAGTGACTGGAGCATAGTGTAACCAAACACTCTGGCATGTCCTGAGGAACTGGCAGTTATAAGAGCTCTCATAAATCCAAAAAATAAAGATGTTTTACATGACTTTAACACAGGAGACTTAAATCAGCTTTTGATAAATAAAAAATAAAAATAAAAAACTCATTGTGATTTTAATGCTGATAAGACTGGATTACCCTCATGGTGATATGGTATAGCTGAAAAATTATCATTGCAAGAAAAGGCACATTTCAAAGTCGTTTACAAAATCCAGATGGACAGGTCGTCCAAGTTGAAGGTTATTCACTGTAATTATCTTTGAAAATAAGTTTGTGAGAGAATGGTCAACTAAATAACTCAAGAGAATAATGTATCAACAGAAAGTCAACCTGTTAAAGAATCCATAGATCCTGTCAAGACCACTCACAAAGACAGAGCCACCAGTAGATTCACTTGACCACATACCCAGGGAAAACTCTCCTAGTGACAGGACAGCAAGTGACAACAATAGACAAGAAGTCATCCCATCTACCATAACCACTGGTGAATGAATAGTTTAGTGTATTGTTTTGTGTGTGTTTTATGATTGTTCAAGAATAATGGCAGTGTTGTTCGTTACATTTTTTGTATCTGAATTTAGATGCTTGTTTGTTAGAGGGTATCTAGAAATTTCATTAACATTATACTCTAAAATTGCGTGTAGTATTGAAAAAGTGAGTACAATATAAATTCCATAATCTGTGAAGCAGTGACTACTGATTCAGTAAAGTAATTCAGTACAGCAAGAGTTAGTGCATCTATCATGTGAACCATTTAGTAAACTAATCAAAGAGTCAACATATTTGTGATCGACTGATTAATGAGGAATTCTAATAGTAAATTTATAGCTGTTGAAATACTCAAGTTAAATTTATGGCTACATTAATTTTGGTTTAAATGTCAAAATATATATTTATGAAACTAGAGCTATCGTTTAACAAGGTTGTAGAAAAGGTTGACTGAAGAAATAAATTAATTTTGTTATCACTACATGAACTGTACTTGGCATCATTTTTACCAAATAATCCAAAATAGCCTGCACAATGACAGTATATGTTATATTACACTTATATATGTTAAACTACATGCTAAAGTAATTCAGGCAATACACACAACACTAAAACATGTTATATAATATGCTAGAACCCACTCAAAATATAGACATATCACTGAATTATGTTATTCACAAGTTTTTATTTCTGTATACATTCAATCATATTTCCATGAGTGCAATGATGGAAAATTTATACCAAAAAACAAGAAAATGTTATAATCAATAGCCATCACTGACAACATTCATCTAAAATTAATTAATTTACAATATCAACTGTAAACACATACATTTGAAAAATTGTATTTCACTATCTGAGGGGAAACTAAAACACATCTAGCTGTCTCTTGGTATTTTAGTTTAAGAATATAAATATTTAACAAATCTTACTTCACAAACATTAGCCATTTCAGGATGAACACTCTGAATGTGGTTTCTTCGGGGACCAGGCTGAACAAAGCTCAGTCCACAATACTTACACCTGTACTGATGACTCTCTGTTTCCATGTGTTTAACAAAGATTGCAAACAATCCAAACCATGTAAGACATACCTTACAACGGTAATTGCGGGGTTCACTATGAAAATACTTCTCCTGGAAAAATGCAAATTTACAATAATTAAAATATATAAAATACTATACTTCTCATCTAAAAATAATTACTTTCACAACAAACATGGTCAACTAGCTTTTGATCATTCATCAATGTTTTTAAAATTCATCCATGGACTCAGAAAAAAAAAGCATGAAATGATCATTTTAAAGTTCTACTTTAATTTAATAATAATACTTAAACTTCAGATTACTTCCTTTCATACTAGACTGAAGTCCTTAACTGTGATTATACTTAAAAAATGAGAACTAGGTATGAGCTTATATGATAACCAACTAATTACAAGTTATACAGCTAAACACACACAATTTATACATAATACCGACATACATTAACAGTAAATTAAAACATACAGTACATGATAATCTATATAACAACAGCATATGGTAAATAGTACTTTAAACAACCCACATATTTCACAAACGATGTTGACTTCAAAAGTCACCTTGTCCTATAGTGTAAAACCTTGACTTATACAGTAAATTGATGAATTTTATCACTTGTTAAATTTTGATACCTTCATATTTTTTCTTGTATCGAAAAGTAATAATATCCTCTAAGTTATGAAAACAATATTTCTGCTTCTAAGTAAAGAACTTAAAACATTCCACATCATTTTGTGCAGATGACAAAAAGCAAACAGCAATCCCTTGATGCATTCTATCAGAAATAATATTTCAATAATTGAATAAACCACATAAAATGAAAGTACCTGGTTGCATAGGGAAGCACATTGTGAGCTGAATATTATAAAACACGATTAAAATAAAAAAATTTGTTTAATGTGCAATTTTAGTTGTATATTTTTCAACAAAAGCACTTCCTACAATAATAATGGAAGTTTCTGCAAAAAACAGTATCTAATAATCACAATGAACTAAATATTGTTAAATACCAGTTAAAACAGTATACTGATAAAATAATGCATTTTCTTAAAATCCAATAATCTACAGTGCTGGATCATGCATAAAGCAATGTCCCAATGGATTAACTCTTGCAGCATGGGCTCGGTTCCTGGCACCAACCTCTTAATCATTTTAAGCTTGTTATAGTTTCCATGCTATAACTTTTAAATTAGTATGCGAATGTTAACAAAATTTGGCAGATTATCAGTAA
>NW_013666326.1:125126-128782 GCF_000517525.1 Limulus polyphemus | reverse complement strand
CTTTCATATGCAAAATATCAAATTTGTTTATTAAGTCTTAAGGTTTATAAAGCAATGTTTTTCTCATGTCTATTTTTCATTTTGCATGTTTCCTACCTATCATGCAAAGTAATATTCATTTTAAGATTAAAAATACTTTTATGCATCAGAAAATTTTGAAATTTCACATGCGAAATCTTTATAATATCCGGATAGTTATCAAACATTTTTTTAAGAAAAAACTTTATACTTTATCTGTTATCTTCAGTAATCAATCTCTGTACGGGTCTGGTAGATTTGACCGATCTCATAACACCAATAAAAATTAAGAAAGAAATATAAATTTTGCCTCTTTCCTTCTAGAATGAACAAAAATTATAACACAAGAACATAAATTTTTAGAATAAATAGCTTAAATCTCATGACATTATACATTTCTATATATTTATTATTATTATATTGATCTTTCAGTCGTGCCTGGCTAACAATACAGAAGCTACAATGATGCGGCTCACGTGCGCTCATGCTACCATAACAAATAACATAAAACTGACCTTTGCTTTGTACAAAGTAACTTGTCTTGGCTGTGTTTTAGTAGACTAGTATTTTGTAAAATACAGTCACATTTCAATTATTATACATTATATATGTATATAGATTTTTGCTATTTTGAAATAAGTTTTAAACTGATTTTTCCTAAAACATAAAACAGTAAATAAAGAAGTAAAAGCAAACAATTATCTCTTCTAGTTACAACCTTTGTACTCAGTTGCTGCTTTACATAGATTGTTAAGCCTTTAAAAATTTTGTACGTGGAGGATATGAAACAAAATATTTTTTTAGGTTTTATATATATACATTTGAATAACTAAAAAATCATAAATTACTACATTAATACAATAGAATTCCACTATAAATTATCAAGATTAGTAACTAAAAATGTATTTTAGTCTAAAATAAATTTGAAATTTCGAGCAGACTAAAGACACACTCTACCTCATTGAAATATTGGTTCAAAAGAAAGCAATGGTGCCAAGTTTGTTAAAAGGGGTGATAAAGCCACTAGGGTGACTTTCTAAGCTTCCTATTGGTTATTCAGTCATATAAAGAAGTAAGTGTATATAAGGGAGCATTTCCAAAAATGGAAAGAGGTGGGCAGGGTGTCACTGTGTTTATTACACGAGTAATATCTTAGGAAACTGAAAAGATAAGAGGCTCTTATTTTATATTCTAGCTTGTCAATATTGTTCATTTGAGTTTCTAATTCATTCTAAACTATAGACTTAATATTTTGACTTCACATACATCTAATTCGAACCAATGCTGCATTCAACATACCAAGTGACATACAAAAATCAATGTTTCTCTGTGTTTTTTTAATATTTGCTTTTACATTAAGAAATTGAGTAATATTGTTACAACAGTGGAAGTCAAGTGATGCTGGCAACACATGATGATGAATAGATAATTAGAGAAGCGAACAGTAGTGACAGTAATTGAAGTGTGTGAATTGCTGTGATTTATAGAGTGTATTATAAAAGTAGTTAAGTTTAAAGTGACAAGAAACGAACTGATTGTGAAATTACTGTGTACTAGAAGTTTAATCAAGAAGGGACTTGTATCACTGAAGTTCCTCAGAAAAAATGTATACCGGAAATTAATAAACAAGCAGATACACAACAATATATATATAGTATTAAAATTTGAATTATAATCTACAGTTTGATACCAAACTTACTGACATAAATTCATAAAATAATAGTTCAATAAAATTTTGAATGGGAGTCAACAAATGAGATGACATGGCCTTTCACCCATGACCTGTCTCGAAAGGGTTAATACACAAATATATGGTACCAAAAAGTTTTAGTTTCTTATATGATGTTTTGGCCTACGTTGATCTGACTCATTTTATAAGCTGTACTACTTCTTATACATCATTTTCCAGATGGTTCTGTTATGATTAGTGTCTGTCGAAAAGCTTCAGCAGATATTTCTTTTGCAACATCTCAACCAACAATTGGTCCAGTTATCAACATTATTTTTAAGTTTTGAACAACTTGACTTTCAAGATCTACGTATCTACATGAGCTGATGTTTCCATTCATGAACGTTATATTTTAAGATCTGTGCAAGAACTCAGCTAACATATGTTTCAATATACCAAATCTATCTTCAAGTTTTGTACAACGAAAAACCTTTTCAACATTATATTAACATTACTATTCTTTAAGAAAAAACTGAAAATTAAAATTCAAAAACAAGCTAAAATTGAAATACTAAACTTTTTTCCTTGACATGTCTACATAATACAACATTTAAATTAGATATAAAATCAAAAAGTGAGGAATTAAATTATAAGCTTCCTCATAGAACTAAGGTTCAAATTATGTTCCCATTCAGAATATTTCATTCAAAAAATAATAATATATATAATTTAGAATCTACTAAAACTGTACATTTGTGGGTTTTAAATATCTTTCTATTATTAAAAAACATTTGCTTATTCTTATCACATACAAAAACAATCCACATGGTTAGCTGTGCCCAATACATATTTTTTACTATGTTTTTGACTATCTGATAGGACCTATTATGTAAAGAACAAGAACAACATGTCATTTGAAGCATAAATAAAACTGTAAATTATTCTTAACAGGACTAATGTGAAACTAGTCCTTTGAAGCTGAAATCTGGATTTGCATTTTATGTATTATATATGATGTATCATACTACCACAATATCATGGTTACTAGGCTATGTAACACTATTTGATGAGTAAATCAAGATGGCAATACATAATTTCCATCTACTGTTCATGGGTTTCACATTTTACAGTCTTGAAGACAGTAACTCTGAAGCCCATGTCATAAATTATAATGTCACTGAAATAGCAATGGATATATTTGTATTTACAATAACTGTTATTATCTTTCATCTCTCTAAGATGACTTATCAAAATTATCATAATTTTTGCATACAATCCACAAATATGCCAAATAATTTTAGTGATCTTATTTTTTAAGTTATATCAACTCAAGTAATTTTGTAACCTGAACCAATATCTGTTATAATATTTCATTTAAAATGTTTGAGCCAATAACAGATGTTTATTCATTAACACCACACAGATTGTCATGCTTACAAAATATTCTGAGTCAGTGGTGAAAACAAGATTTTGCCAAAAACAGGAAAAAGTATTTGTACACTCAGTTGTGTAAAGTTCCCTCACTCAATCACTGCAATAGCTCATTTAGAATTTGCGAGATTTTATAAATAGGTAAATACTTAGTAAAAAAAAAAAAAAAAACACAAGCCATTACAGTAACATCCAATATTACTCAACATAAAGAATGCTTATACAACTTTATATTAAAATCAATGCTGTGTTTTCTTGTACAGAAATATATCTAGTTTATTTAGAATTTTTCAAAAAATATTTTTAACATGATAATTGAGAAATTTACCTTGCTCATGAAATTAGTGAAAGTTTTATTATGCATTATAAGTGAAAGTTATACTTGTGAAAATAATTAGCAACAATGAGAGCATCTATTTAAGTTTGCACTTTTCAGTAAAAGTTGTATATGCTGTTTGCAATTCTTTATGTCAAACCTGGAGATGTATGTAAGTTCAAAAAGATACCTACAATGAGTTGTTCACTACACTATTAAAAA